>NC_136876.1:26980752-27251916 GCF_949152265.1 Phoxinus phoxinus
GCTTTGAAGCTACCTAGGGGACAGTATTAAAATTCACTTTTAGCCGATATACACACCCATTTAAAAGTTTCGGCTCCGTTTTTAAAAGTTTTTTTTTTTATAAATTCAACAAGAATACATTAAATAGATAAAAAATGACAGTATCGACGTTTATAATAATGTTAAGAAAGTATTTATATTTCAAATAAATGCTGTTAGTTTGAACTTTCTATTCAACAAAGAATCCTAGGAAAAAAAATCTTCCACAAAAAATATGAAGCGGCTCAACTGATTTCAACATTGATAATTATCAGAAATGTTTTTTGAGCATCAAATCAGCATATTAGACTGATACTGTCTGTGTCTGAAGGATCATGTGACACTGAAGATTGGAGTAATGATGTTGAAAATTCATCTTTGCCAACACATTTTACAACATATTACAATAGAACAGTTATTAAATTGTAATAATATTTCACAATATTACTGTTTTTACTGTACCAATAAATGTAGCATTGGAGAGCAATAAATTGGAGACTTCTGTCAAAAACATTTTTAAAAAATGACCACTCCACAAGCTTTTGAACACTAGTGTACTTAAATACAACGTACAGTTTTTGTATTCCAGGAGAATGTACCAAGAATATTGATGACTTATGTTGTACTACACAGATTTGTGTCCAATCACGTGCTCTATAGAATGCCCTCCCACTGATGTTAAAGCAAACTAGCATATAGACCTTATGTGCCAGACAAACAAGCGCGCAGGCATCTTTAGAATATTATCTTTTAACTTCAGTTTTTGCGGTTGCTCTGTATATTTCTATGGCATCGCTGTCAAGAAGAAATTAGCAGGTGACGTGGATTTACTTATTGTAGAGTTAACTAAAGCTATCATGAGCATTGTAATGTTTAAAGCAGATGTCTTAACAAATGTCAGTAGACCCGGGAAGATTTTAAAACGAGCCGTTCATTCATAAATAAGATCGAAAAAGACAAAAGACAACAAGTGCAGCGCTGAAAAGGGGCGGGGCTACATACGGCCTATAGCAAATCATGTTCAATTTGTTATTTGTTACTTTAAAAGGCAATAAGCCCGTTGATATGTCCCAACTTTGATATGTAGGAAATAATTCAACAATTTAATTGGGGGCCTTTAAGGAACATTTCCTGATAGTTTAAGGATATCACTCTGATTTTGTGCAGTGCTGCTATTTGAAAAAAAAATTGTCAAGCATTTTTTTGTGTGTTTTTTTTTTTTTGTAGATTTTGCAGTTTTTTTTGGTTAGACTCACCCAGAGATGCTGACTCACGTCCAGGCTGACCCATTCGGACCTTATCTTTCTTCCCAAAGAGCCGGCCGATGGAAGACTTGATGCTTTTCTTTTTGCTGGCCTTGTGGAGGGAGTCCTGGCTGCTGTTTGAGCTACTGCCATCAGCTGAGAGGCTGGAGTCCACAGAGAGAGACAGGGAAAGGTCACTTATACAAGGATATTAAGACTGAAGTGTGACGGGAAAGATGTTTTGCACATTGCAAAAAAAGAAAAGAAAAAGAATGTCATTCCTATGCATGGATTGATTTCGGGCCAGGGCGATTAACGCACCTTCGGAACTCACGACTGTCATCCAACATTGCACCAGGGTGAGTGTGCGTCATCCTGTCCAGTCGCAGTGCACGAGGGGTGGGAGGAGGGGTGGAGTCCAAAAGGGCTAGGGACCTGTCGTCATCTTTGTTGTTCTGATGGGTAGAATGGTATAGAGTCAGCTGTTTGCACATGTTTATTCATTGTGCGATGCAGTACTTCACATATGCTCCTACCTGTCTGTCTGTCTCGCGTGCTGGGGAGTGGGGTAGGCGGGGAGTGGAGTGCCCGGAGCTGGGTGGAGAGGGCGATGCCAGGGTGGAGGATGTGAGGGACGGGGGGATGAAGCCACGTCCTGTGCTGTCCCGTCCCAGAGAGGTCGGGGGAATGGGAGGGCCATCCAGAGCCACACTGCTGACTCTACTCTCAATTTCTTCAGCACGAAGCTCTGTGCTTTCCTTCTCTTCCTGAATCAGCCTGAAGAAAATATGACAGGTGGGTAAGACGAGGGCTTCTGCAGGTTTCATGAAGCTAAATTAAAGAGTTTTCAAAGACCACTTAAATGGAAATTGCCATCATATTTTCATTTTTTATTTGAAATGCCTTGGGATCACATGTATATGATTGAACAATTGGAAGCTTATAAACTCTTAAATTCCATTAAGGGAGCAAAAAGTACCAATTTATCTTAAATCTAAGTGCTGTATTCCCTTCATACAAAATTTAATATTAATGCATTTTGAAAACACGTTTGGCTCCAATTTAAAAATTTTAGGCATTCAATAATTTTTTTTTTTTTAAAGTTAAAACCTAGTTTTACAAAAGTTTTAAACCTAAAGAGAGAGATCGAAATGAAAAGAAATAAATCACATTTTGGTGTGGTGATTTACTATTTGACTAGTTGTCCAACAATCTACTAGTCAGTTAGTGCTAACTAGTTTATTCAAATAAATATAAAATTTGAGGTCATTCTTTTTTTAATTAATGCTTTAATTCAGCAGGGATGTGGCAGTACTAAAGTGGCAGTACTTTTATAATGTTAAAAAGATTTCTGTTTATCAAATAATACTGAAAAAAATTATCACACTTTCCACAATTATATTAAGCATCATAAATTTCAACATTAAATAAGAATAAGAAAT
Organism: Phoxinus phoxinus; assembly: GCF_949152265.1. Classification (NCBI taxonomy): domain Eukaryota; kingdom Metazoa; phylum Chordata; class Actinopteri; order Cypriniformes; family Leuciscidae; genus Phoxinus; species Phoxinus phoxinus. The sequence continues at coordinate 26,983,457 of NC_136876.1, forward strand.
GTTTCTTGAGCAACAAATCAGCATATTAGTGACACTTCAGCTTTCAGAAAATTCAGCTTTGACATCACATGAATAAGTTACATTTGAATATAAATTAAAATAGAAAATACTAATTTTAAATTGTAATAATATTTCACAATGTCACTGTTTTTACTGTATTTTTGTAATTAAATCAAATAAATGCAGCCTTGGTGAACATAAGAGACTTATTTCAAAAACATTAAAACATCTTACCAACCCCAGACATTTCCAATCGGGGTCAGGTGAACTCAAAACTGACAGTGTTTTCTTAAGACAGAGTTCAAGCAACCCGCCAACTAGTCAATTTTGAAAATATAATACATTTAATGTACTGATGGTCCCTACCATAAACCTCCTTATTGAGCCTCCCTCCTGCTCTTTCCAATTAACCTCCCTTTCAGAGCGCTCTCCATTTCTCTATTTTAGTTAGATTTTTCAAAGCGGCCTCCAGGTCCCTCCGTTTCGAGTAAACTCACTTAATCTCTTTGTTGATGGCCTCCAGCTGCTCCTGCAACATAATAGCGAGAGTCTGCACATCTGTCTGGCCGCTTGGTGAGAGCAGCTCTGAGCCGAAGAGCGTCTCGCGATCATCTTCATCATCAGAACACCTGTCCTCCACGTCCCTAAACCCAGGGCCTGGCAAAGCTCCAGTGTCCCAGTCGCTGTACTGCAGAAGAGAAAGGCAATAAATGACCTGTTTAATTCATATCGAGCAATTTTATTCACCTATTAGCAAGTCCAAACAAAGATGTTCTCACTTTGCTAGTATCCTCCCTCGCACCACCCCAACGTCCACGATGAGCCCGTCTGACCACTCCTCCTGTGCCTGTGTTTCCATAATGATCTAGGTGGGTGGTGGAGCCAGCAGGAAGTGACCCTCCTCCTTGGGAGTACCTCAGCTCCAGAGCACTTCCTGGCAGAGACCTAATAAAGAAACAGTGGAGGTCATGGTTAGAGTTAACATGAAATGTTGCCCGTTTATGGGATAATGCCCACTTTCACTTCACAATCAACATGAATCCTTATGGATAAAATCATAATTTTCCTCACTAAATACCGTTTTACTCATAAATACGCCATCGTTCAAAAGTTTGGGGTCTGTGAGATTTCTCTTTGAATATATTTTAAAACGCAATATATTCCTGTGATGAAAAGCTGTATTTTCAGCATCATTACTCCAGTCTTCAGTAAAACATGATCCTTCATTCATTCTAATATATTGATTTGCTGCTGCAGTAGTATTTCTTATTATTATCAGTGTTGAAAAGAGTTATGCTGCTAAATATTATTGATGAAGAGAAAGTTCAAAAGAGCAGCATTTATTTGAAGCATTTATCTTTACCGTCACTTTTTGTTTTATATCCTTGCTCAATAAAAGTATTCATTTCTTTCAAAAAGAAAAAAAAATTACTGGCACCAAACTTTTGAATTTGTATATGAAGTAAAATGGATTGCGAATGACACTTCATGTCAACTTTAGAATAAATATGATCAAATAAATCTCCTAAATACCTCCTAAATTGTCATAAATGATCTTTTAATAGAGGACAGCAGAAATGTTATGTGTCTTACCGTGAGTAAGAGGAACCAGATCTTCCTCTCAGCTGGTCCAGCTCTAGCTGAAGCCTCTCCAGCTCTGCAATCAGCTGATCCTGGAAGGAATAAGACATCATTATCTGATAATGTAGCCATATAAATACAGGTCAAGTGAACAGAACGTTTTTTTTCAGCATTAAAGTTTAGGAATGTACCTTGTTCGCTAAGAGATCATCTTGGATCTTCTTCATGTTAGCGAGCTCCTCGGAGAGAGCGTTCTGTAAAACATTTGAACAGGCTCTTACATTCATTTAACTCTCAGACATCTTTATCTAAAGTATTTTGCATGTTTGGGAATCAAACCCATGACAGTGCCACAGTTAAGGTGTGTCCATGTCATGTCGGCATTACAATAATTACAATATTTCGACTTGTATAAAGCTTTCACATCCTCATTGAACTCGTCATTATACTCATTGACTGTGACTCTGAAAATGGTAGCAGCTTCGGCAGTAAATTGTAGCTATGTAGTTATCTCATAATATTTCTGTTTAATAATTTGTATAATTGACTATTAAGCATGTCTCAGTAAAGAGTAATCTGAAAATAAACAAAAAAACATGCAATACCATTTAATGTAGTTAGCACAGAGGTGGATAACTATCTAATAAACTATAATGCATTTGTATAACAATTTGTACTTATTGTATTGTGCTTCTATCTATTGATTACTCAAATTACATTAAAAGTGTTGCTATAGAAATGCATTGTTCCAATTCCAAGGATGTGAACTGCTCTGAGAAGAACGTCCGGGTTGCCATCTAGTAATTACAGTATTTGACATTTTCCATTACAATTAGTCTTGTGTGACACCTGGAAAAGGATTTTTCAAAATAAAAGATCACTCACATAAAAATAATTACTTATAAATATTTTAAAACAGAGCACAACAAGAAGAAGAAAAAAAAACAATAGAAAGAAATTACATTGGCAATTATGATTTCTAAATTCATGATAATTCATGAAAATCGTGCTTATGAAATATTTCCAGGTTTTCCAAAATCTTGGGAAACCTGGGCACCTTGTGTTTTTGAGACAGTATGTTGAGGTAAGAATAATTTTCCTAACTTTTAAAAATGCATCTGGAGACATCCCATCTTCAATCTGTTTTTGAACACCAGAAAATGCCCGCTTACAAACACACCCAATTGTGTTCAGAGGAACCAGAAACAGCCTACTTATACTTCCTCGAGACCGATTAGTTAACTACAGTATTTGTTCAGGCATCCCACAAGTGGATTTTGAAAATATGCACTTCTGCACATTCCTACACCAATCTAGTCATGTTTTTTGTGTTCAGAAACGTGTCTTCTGTTTCTGACATTAAGCTCAAATTACGGTTTGGCCATTCATCACTGATTTTCTGATGAGAAACGCATTGAACACCTGCTTTCGTGCTGGAATTATGAGGGAGGACACAAAAAGGAAGCCTGAAACTCCTATTAGGCACAAACATAATTGAGGCAACATCTGGATTTTGAGGAAAACATCAAAGACGTGGTGACATGTCAAGGCGATTTTTCTGCTTTCTCTACGTGTATGCGGCGTTGACAAAGAAATCAAATCTGAAATGGTGGAGGATCATACCTTCTCCTCCAGGGCAGCCATTCTCTCCTTCAGGTGCAGCTGAAGTCTCTCATTGGACTCAGACAGAAGCTTGTCCACCGTGTCAGAGAGACGCTTGTTGTGTTCGTCGTTCATCCGCTCCCTCTGCCTCGCCTGAAGGCAGGGAGAGAAAAAGAGAGGGAAAAGTGATGAACAGAGAAAGGAGAAGGATGATGAATATTGAGTATATATTGACTAACAGTGTATAAAATATGAGTGATGAGAGACGAGAGATCCAAGACTAACACTATTTAGATTATTATACAACTGGTTCTTGTTAAAGTCACACATCCCATCAGACGGGGGATCCGCTTAAATAATGGAAAAAGCACTTGTTTTTTAGAAAGTAAAGATGTGAAATCAAATGCTTAAAATGTGAGCAATATGTACAATACTCAATTCTAGTCTACTTATGAAATTGGTTTCATATACTCCAAATTAATCTAATGTTTTTTTCTATGTATTTTAAATAAAAATGTATTTAAATATTTGTATGTTTTTAATGCAACTTGTTCATGTATTATTTAAAAAAAAAACAGGTTGTAGGTGTTAGCTCATTTTGGGTGTATTCACACTTGTAGTTTGATTTTCTTGGTTCAAACAAACAAAATTATACATTTAGTCCTGGTTCGCTTTCGCTAGTCCTGGTCATTTTTAACAGCTAACCTAAAGATACAAAACAAAGAACAGCTTTACGCACACTTTACTACAGAACTTACCGAACATCCCAAACAATGCTGTGTGCTGCTGGGCTAAATGCGATAGTTGTATGTACGTACATATGATGGTATTCTCACAAAGAGCTTATAAAATGTGTAAAAAAAAAAACAGTGGCAGGAATTCCTCAATTACACACACAAAGAAGTTCTGCTGCAAGGAGATGGCAGTTCTGACGCCTGTACCGAACTGTAATGGGAAACATCGTGACAATGACAAGAAAAACCATCGCATCTTGTGGCATCACGTCCCATTTTTGGTTTGATTAGATGTCTTTGGTCCATGTTGCATTCATGTTTCAGCGGTGAGTCTCGGTTCGCTTGCTTGGTGCGCACCAGGATTTTAGATGGAAGTTTTTACATTAACTCAAATTAACCAAACTAACAGAGCAATCGCATCAGAGTTTGTAATAATCTAAACCAAACCTGTGTGAACACACCCTTAGAAACTAATGTTGATGTAATGTTTGTGAATCAAGCAAAATATACATTTTACAAACTTTAACTCAATATTTGTAACTTGCATTTAAATTTTTTAATGATGCATTTCTTTTTTGTTACTCTAAAAGATCATCCGTAGTAAAAAAAAACGCACATGCTGAACAAACATAAAAAGAGAGGATGAGTCACCCTCTGTAGCTCCTGATTCTTCTCTTCCAGTTGTGCCTCCAACTGTCTCAGTCGCTCCTCAAAGTTGCCGTGACGCTCCTCAGCCTAAACAACAGAGCAAGGATAAATAACATTTTAACACAACTGTTCTCCATTTGAAATGAGTTAATAGCACATGACCACAAAGAGACAAACAGATCTGAACCTGACAGCACACACCTTGTTGAGTGCCGCCACCCTCTGGGCGAGCTGAGCCTCGATCTCGGGCAGCGTCTCGGCCCTCTGGAGGGTTTGCTGCAGCTTCTGTTTAGCATCGTCCAGACGCTCCTGGAGCTGCCTGTTCTTCTCTTCACTCTGAGGATACCGAGGGATGAGAAGAGACAGAACAATGAGACAGAGACAATAAAGAACACCATAAGGAACACGTTCTCTTCAGGGGGGAAAAAGTGTTTTGTTTATGGTGGAGACCTGGTAAAAACACAATGGAACTTCTCTTAAAATCTCACAAGGTCACTAATGAAGCCACCAAAGAACCAAATGAAAATAATAAAGGTTATGAACAAAAATAAATCAGGTAAACAAATGTAAGGAGATCTATAACTAGTGATCATTTAGATAAGTACGAAAGGCAAAGACATACTGTATGTTACGTGAAACCAACAAGTCTAGACATATCACAGAGCCTGGAACCTGATTCTAAATTCTTGTATCCACAATTACAGACCTCAAACCACAAACCTTTAAAACAACAAAATAAATTCACTTAGATTTAAATTACATTGACACTGATTTGGGGTTTCATTGCTAAGAATGTCTAAATCTACAGTACATCTCTATTCATTATGAATATAGTGTTGCCAATGTTCACGATTTGACAGAGAAAGGCTTTTAACGAATATAAAGATTTGGAATTAACTTTAACCAGATGCAAAAAATAATAATAATAGAAATTAATCCAAACCTTTATTCATTCAATTATTATAAATCTGAAGTCAGTTTTTGAACGCTAGCAAATGGTATAAGCTTGTTTATATGGATAGATCATGGAATGAAAGACAGATAAGAAACAGATTTATTTATAAAAGTACAAAATAAATGTCAAGATTGCCATAGTTTAGAAAACGTGTGATCGTTGTGAAAATCTGTGAAAATAAAAAAAACTTATTTTAAATAAATACATTTAAAAAAAAATTTTTTACATCAAAATATTGATTAATTTGCATGTTCATTCATAACCATTGAATTTTAAATGAAAATATAGCCTACAATATATAGCCTACAGCCTATAATATTAAAGTGTATACTGTAAGGCATTGTCACGGAGCGACCTCTATCGCCTCCCTCTGGCGGCATCAGATCACTTTCCCCTGAATACTAGGACTGCACTTCCCATTTTCCACCTCCTCACACTCATTATCAACCAGCCCTGTCCCATCCCATCATCAGCGCACCTGTTCTCACTCTGACTCTCTCAGCTCCCTTTATATGCACGCTCCCAACTCACCTTCATTGCGAAGTCTTGTTTCTGCCACGGCGTTCATTTCCAAGCGATCTCTATATCTTCCCAAGTATTCCTGGTTCTCCGACCCCAGCCTGTATTTCCAAGGATCCTTCACGAACGTTCTCTGCCTGCCCTGACCCGCGCCTGGTAACCACTCTGATTCCTGGATCTCCCTTGCCTGTTCCTAGTATGCCTTGTCTCTTTGCTACATTGTGTCTTTCAATAAAATTACTGCAAATGGATCCAAATGTCTCAGACTCTCCATCACAGGCATACTGTAGTATAGAGATACTGTTGAACTGTACTATAATTTATATTTAATATAAACCTTTAAATTAAAATCTCTAAATTTAGCTTTTATTGAAATAAAAACATAAAGCTTTCACAGTACTGTATATGCTTTTTTTCCCCTATAAAAACAAAGAATCAGAGAATGAAGTTGGCCTTGTCAAGCTTGAATAATTTTATGGGAAAAATCCTAGCTTGACATTGTGATTAGTAACAAAAATCAAGCCCTACTTGTAAATGAATAACCTGAATATTGGAGGGAGCATGACCCCCCTATAGTGGATGGTTATAGCCCTGATAGCCTGAGGTGTTCAAATCTGAAATATTTCTTCACAGATAAAAAGAAAAAAAAAAACCTTTTCAAAAGAAATAAAAACACAACAAAATCTACCGGCACAATTGGTGCCATTTCTTGAGAATAACCCTCCAGAGACTGAAGATGAACACGCTGTGTTAAATGTTCCTTCAATAGTTACACCTTTCATGTGTGTCTGTACATGATTTTCTTTTGTACCTGTCTGTATAAAGACTCTTTGCTGGCAAGCTCGTTCTCCAGCTTGTCTTTGATGTCATGGAGAGAGGTTGCCTCCCTCTGGGCACTGAGGTACCTACAGACAAAAACACACACGGTGAGGATCTGCAGGGCGCTTGATAAATCAAAACTGCGACTCTATCTGTGTCTTTTGAACGTGCGGACTGAGCTAATTCCCACTAAAACTCAGCAGTGAGATCTGGTCTAGTTTACCTGCGCTCTAAGGTGGTGATTCTTTCCTCCATGTCCTCTCTTTGACACAGCGCCTGAGGTTGAGGGGGTGGACAAAATGTGAGATAAAAGAGAGAATATGTCAAAAAAAATAAATACATAAATTTAACAGATTGCAGAAATAAACACACACACTAAACGATTTCAATCAGACCATTCAGTAACATTATTATGGTTGGGGCTCTGTCTAGACAGCAGTTCTACAGTAACTGTTTACCTCAAACGGAGCTGACTATAAACAGTTATTGTGAAACAAAAAACCTGTATAAAATATTACATAATTGTAATGAGGGAGGAGGAAGAGGCGATGAAAGACAAGTGTAGCAAAAAGGACGAAAGGCAAAGTGTCTAGGGAACTGAGAAAAAAAATGTCATTCTCCACTATCGAGACTGTACTTTATGCCAGTCGATGCAGATTACAAGCAACAAGATCTGCTCAAAGCAAAGGCATCCAGTTTAAATAGGACGCCAAACCAGCACGGTAGCAACCGACAAATTTGGAAAATTCCATGACTAGCGAGTCGGTGACATGAAACAAGCGCTGTTGCCAAGTTGGCAAGTCATTGTTACCGCAGGAGAGTACGGCATGCTTCTATTATACAGAAAATTAGACTTCTTGCATGAGGAATGTCAGATAGACAGCTGATTATTTTGTTGGCAGTTTGATTGATCTTGCTTTGGCTGACAGGCACACCCATCAAAAACTAGAGCACTTTACCGACAATTAATCACTGCGTCACGGCAGGAAACCCTTCCAAATGGGAAGGGAGGCAGGATGACAGAAAAACTATGGTTGCGTGACACAGGGCTCTTTTTTTTTTTTTTTTTGAAGTTCTCTCGAGAACTTAACCTCCGACCCACCTCTTTCACGTCCCTCTGAAGCTTCTGATTGGCTTCCTCAGATTTAGCTAATTCCCTCCTGGCGGTAGTGAGCTGCTCCTCGATCTCTCCAACCTGCACATGGGAGACAAGGCTCAGACGTTAACTTGTGCGCATGAACGCATGCAAACACAGAAACGAGCCAATGAAACTTGGATGCATTCCAGTAGCCGTATCTCCCTCTGTCGTTTCGTGTGTGTTTTTTTTTTTGTCTTTTGCAATCTTGGAATGCAGTGCACAGCCACCAGAGGGCAGCAGAATGTGACACCGTCTTTCGCTCAGCATCTCCTCTGATCCTGCATCTCTATGGCAACCATAGGAATGCCAGGCTAACTGGAACCTTCGCATCCAAAATGTGTCAGTTCTCAGAGCGTGAAGACTGTAGGTCTTCTCCCACCCCGTCTGTCCCGTATTTCCTTCCTGTGTCTGTGAACATTATATCTCCATCACACACATACACTTACAAGCTCTGTTCCAAAGCTTAACTCCCTTCAAAGGCAGTGTCCAAACCATCACAGATCCTCATAAGTTGCGGAGTTGAAATGCTCTTCACAGTGAGGACCTCTGCACATCACACTAATAGTGCACTTTATTTTCACATAATTTATATTTCCGTAGAGTTGCCGTTAGCATGTTGTAATACTCTAATAAGAAATAAAGTGCATAGCACACATACACTTCCATTCAAGATAATGGGGTCAGTAATAATTCTTTTTTTTTTAGAATACTTTAATAATACTTTAATACAGCAACAATGAATTACATTGATCAAAAGTGACAGTAAAGACTTTTATAACAAAATATTTCTATTTTAAATAAATGCTGTTCTTTTGAAATTTCTATTCAAAGAATCCTGAAGAAATTGTATTACAGTTTCAACAAATTATTAAGCAGCACAACTGTTTTCAACTTTGATAATAATCAGAAATGTTTCTTGGGCATCAAATCATCATATTAGAATGATTTCTGAAGGGTCATGTGACACTGAAAAACTGGAAGTCGAAAATTCAGCTTTGACATCACAGGAATAAATTACATTTTAAAATATAATTAAAAGAAAAGTAATTTTAAATTCTAATAATATATTCAATATTATTGTTTTTACTGTATGTTTGATCAAATACATGCAGCCATGAAGCATAAGAGACTTATTTCAAAAACATAATATTTTTTTCATGAAATATGTATACAAGATATAGTAATTTATAAAAAATTATGCATAAAATATATAATAAAACAAATAAATGGCACTGAATAATTCTAATTATCTCGCCTTGTCTGCCATCTTGGAATTATTTTTTGCCCAGCTTGATGCAATGCATTATGGCAGAGATATCCAATCCTGCTTCCTGCATAATTTAGCTCCAACCCCAATTAAACACACCTGAACCAGATAGTCAATGTCTTCCATATTACTAGGAACCTCCTGGCCAGTGTTTTTGAGTAGGTTGGACATCTCAGAGCCTTATGAAATTCCCTTCTCTGTGAAGGATACATGTGATGTTGCCTTAGAATTTGGATAAATTTGGCAAGAATTGGGCTTCCTTTTGAATCGTTTTGTCATCTCAGGATTGTGCCTACAATGATGCCTTAAAATGCTTCCGCTGTAGGCAGCAGTGCAACACTCACCTGTCTGCACATGAGCGCCAGTCTTTCTTTTAACTGTGAAAGCTCTGCTCTCTGTCTCTCTATCTCTCCCTCTCTCTGTCTGTCGATCTCGCCATCATCCAAGATGGAGGAGGGGCCGTTCGGGAGCCGCTGTGTGAAAAACAGAGAACATGAGGAAAAGAACAGTGAAAAGATTCAGTACAAGATTCAAACAGTTGTGACTCACCTCCTTTCCATTGTCCAAACCCCGCTCTCTCCTTTTAATCTGATCCCGTAAAGAATGTACCTAAGCATAACGAACAAATCTAAGCATGCAAGACCAGCGTGCCACATACAGAGAGAAAAGGGGGTACAAACATATATCGCGATAGTATGATGCTCACCTCATTTGTGGACGATTCCAGCTCTTCCTCTAGAACGGCGACTCTCTCTAAAGCCACACGCAATCTCTCACGCACCTGAGGGAGAGAATAACAAAAGACAATGAATCAACAGTGAGAACCTGTCCAAAAACAATCCCCTCTTTGAAGAGACACAGTTATTCTATAGAAGTCTAGCTGTTTACACATTAATATCGGCCTTAAAATGTTTGTAAAGTGTAATCTGAGCATGTTCACCTGCTTCATTTATAGCTATGGCTTTTGAAGTCTTTAAATACAGTACATTAGTCATGTGGGCTACTTTTGTGATACTTTTATGGTGCTTTTGGTCATATTTGGAGCTTCAGGCCAATGTGTTTTCATCATAGGCAAGACTAACCAGCACAAAACAGTGAAAACAGAAACTAAAATTCAGATGTCTGGATTAATCGTCATGCCAACATGGTGTAGGACAGGACAGAGTAGGGAAGGGGAGCTGACCTTTTCATCCAGGGCTTTGTGGTGTTCGAACAGGGACTTGAGGGCCTTGAGCACCTCCACCTCGCTGGAGACTCCAGCAGGAGACTGAGCCTGCCTCTTCACCACAGTCATCCTCAGAGAACGCTCGTGACGAGACACCAGACACTCCAGATGCTCCAGCAGGAGCTAGATGGCACGGGAAAGAAACAGAGAAACTCAGTTTCGATTGGGGAGATGGGGAGTAGTTATTACCCATTTGTTATTATTGTGAACATTTCCTAGGGTAGGATCAGATTAGGAGAGTCACATACACTACCATTCAAAATATATTTTAATTCTAATATATTTTAAAATGTAATTAATGTATTTAATCGTAATACTTTTTTCAGGATTCTTTGATTAATAAAGTAAAAAAAAAAAAAGAATTTCTTTGAAATATATATATTTTGTAACATTATAAAGTCGTTTCTGTCACTTTAGATTCATTTAAATTCATTCTTGCTGAAAAAAGTATTAATTTGTCCCCCCCCCCCCCCCCCCCCCCCCCAAAAAAAAAACCCTTTTGAATGGTAGTGTGAATGTGTGTTAAAGTCTTGGCTACAGAAAAGCTACTACATATTTTTACCATTATTGCCCAGGCCAGGACAAAACATTCACTTCACAAGTAGACCTTTTGTACACAACAGCAATATCAAAGGGTTAGTTCACCCAAAAATGAAATTTCCGTCATTAATTACTCACCCTCATGTCGTTCCAAACCCAAAGAGTCTGAGAGCTTTCTGTCCCTCCATAGACTGCAACGTTATTCAAGGCCCAGAAAGATAGTGAAGACATTGTTAAAATAGTCCATGTGACTACAGGGGTTCAACCTTAATGTTAAGAAGCGACGAGAGTACTTTTTGTGCGCAAACCCCCCAAAAAATAACAACATTGTTACAACAATTTCTTCTCTTCCATGTCAGTCTCTGATGCTGTTCACATGAGTGCCAAGACACGTGTGTGAGATGCTGACGCAGGATACGGCCAATACTAAGACAGTGTTCTGACGTAGAATCCGGAAGCGCTGCACTGTGTTTACCAGGTGAACAGTGTCAGAGACTGACAAAGACAAGAAGAAATTGTTGAATAAAGATGTAGTATTCTCATCGCTTCACATTAAGGTTGAACCACTGTAGTCACATGGACTATTTTAACGAAGTCTTTACTACCTTTCTGGGCCTTGAATAACATTGCAGTCTATGGAAGGGTCAGAAAGCTCTCAGATTTTATCAAAAATATCTTAATCTGTGTTCGATTAACGAAGGTCATACGGGTTTGGAACGACATGAGGGTGAGTAATTAATGACAGGAATTTAATTTTTGGGTGAACTAACCCTTTAATATTGCTATTTGTGTACAAAAGGTCTACTTGTGAAGTGAATGTTTTGTCCTGGGCAATAATGGTAAAAATATTCAGTAGCTTTTCTGTAGCCAAGACTTTAAGGTACACAACCATCATTTCATTTTTGGGTGAACTAACCCTTTAAGATAAATTGAAACAACAACAAAAAAAGCAATTCTACTTTGTATTTTTACATTAACAGAGAAATTATTGTTGTATTTATTAAAACAAAGTATATTTCTCCTCCTTTTTACATTTATCCCAAAACTAACCACCATAAGAAACATTAAAACTCAATGGGCTCAGGGGAGGCAAGAGAGACGCTGCGTCGAAACTTTAACCGCTCATGATGCTGTTGGACAGTGCCAACATTTTGATTATTTATACACTTTTTAATGGAATATTTTGCAATATTTGCATTGTTTTATTTTTTTCTACAGTGGATTATTTTCCATTTTTTAAGAGGCACTTAAAAAATGCCTCCCTTGCCTCCTGGGTGGAAACGTCCCAGCAAGAGTAGGATATTGCACCCCAGCCAAAACATTTCATCAAAAACAAACACCCTAAACAGAAAACCACAAACACAAACACGTGATATAAAGAGGATATAATGTCTGTTTCACACACACATATTATGGTTATGGGGTTACTGACCCGTGTGTTGTTCCTCTCCGCCTTGAGCTCAGCAATCTCCTCTTCTCTCTCCAGCAGCTGCTCCCGACATACATTCAGCTCTTTGGTCAACACCGCAAACTCCTGCTCACACACAAACACACACACACAACAACAGAAAATGAGCTCTGTTCTGATCTTTACAGGCTCTTTACAATCAACACAAATAATCCAGAGTGTGTGTGTATCCAGTGCTGTGGTCAGCTTGAAATATACCGTATTTACAGATCACTCAAAGTCAAACCACACACACATAATGTAGAAATAAACACATACACCATATACATGTGTCCACTGTGTCTGGGCTTCAGACAGCCTGCCCACGGACCACCCACGATGCACTGACCATCTGAGGCATTACTGCTCTCACACAAGTGAAATGCACTTTCTCGATCTGGCAAGGTCTTCTCTGATTCGGTGACTTCACCAGATGTAAGAGTGTGTCTGAAATCGCACACTGTCTGAGCAGGTACTACATTTGACAACCATTAAAAAAGTAGGCCTGTGTTCTATATAGTATGAATGAAATTCAGACATACTATATATCACTCATGTTGTTACAGTCATGTGATCCACCAGCATCAGTTGCGTCGCTTCACTTCCATTCATAAATCCTCTCCCGTGGCCTCATGGGATAGTAAAGTGTCCATCGCATGCACACTTCAGAATCTCACAGGAAATAGCAGGTCATCTGGGTACTTTTCGCCCACTGTTTTCCAAATACAGGCGTTTTTTTGCTACAAACACAGACTTTTTTTTGTTCGTTTAAGGCCAGTTTGGCATGTAATAAAGCAAATGAACCAAACAGTTCAGGCAGTGAGATGTGAATCTCATGGGATGAAATTTGAGATCAAAATGCAAAAAAAAAAAAAAACTTGCAACTAAAATCGTACTTCCTTTTCCACCTCAATAACTATTATTTTTCTTAAAACACAGAATCAGAATCTTGAATCACAGAATCATGTTTAATTCATTCAGCTTCCAGTTTTGGTTAATAACGAAAGGTTTGAAAACAAGTAGCAGAAATGATACAGAAATGATAGAGGAATTATCTTGGCCTATATGGGGGGCCCGCAGGTCAAACAAGTTTGAGAACCACTGCTTTACATTACATTTTTTAAATAGTTTATTAAATACTTGACCTATTTAATAGTATAGTTTATATATCTATACATGTAATTAATGTGAATAAACCAATCCAGATAGGAAATAGTAACCATCAGACGACAGCAGCAAGAATTCTTTGTTACAAAAGTGTAGAAAAGATTATTCAATTATTGACCCGTTTCTTTGCACTTCCCTTGTGTTTTGTCGCAGTTATGTGTTTTTGTTATATCCTCATGTGTACGAGCAGTGTTGCATTTATTGATCTCTTTAACCTGCTCTTTTTCTATGTGCATATATTCTGCAAACAACTTGCCGATCACAACAACTGAATGTGTTAATGCATTGACCTAAAAAACATGAGATTAACCACAAACTATCAACATTAAACAATTTCATTTATTGACAGCCCAGTGTCATTTCATCGGTTCGGTTGTCTAACTAAGGCTGTTGATTTGTAACAGAGGCTGGTTTCATAAATTGCAAAAATCTTGGAATCGTACAGCCAAATCTTGTTTGCGTACATGTGAGACTGAATCAGAGTCTGTTACTTTTTTGCTTCTGTGTGAACAGATGACAAAGTCCACATTCTGAACACTCCGATGAGCAACTCTCGGGTGTAAGGTCTTCATAGCACCATGTTGTGTAAGATGACATATGGCCTCACATGGCTGCCACTGCGAGCCTAAAGCCACACCATCTTTTTTCTAGCTACCTATATATGTGACCGGGTGCCTTCATCAGGAATCACACATGACACGCCTTCCCTGTCTTACGGAGATAGAATCGCCACGTGCACGTGGAAGTATGTACTTTGTGTATTTGTTTACTTCAATACGCAGAAAATATTGGGATTTTTATTAGACGATGTTGAAATATGCATGCGAGATGACATGGCAAACGTTCGTAAGTAAAGAAGCACCAATAACTTAACCTAAAAGTGAATCAAATCCTGTTCAATCAAGTCAGCAAGTCTTTGGACATAAACAAAAGTAAATCTGAGCCAAATCTTTCTAAGCAAACACATTCCCTCTGCAATGCAACCCAAACCCCAATCAAAAGGCATTTACCGAGCAAAGCCCAATTCTAGACCAATCATGTCGCATGTTCCTTCTGAGCTCAAATCGGCCAATCGTGTTCCCTTTCCTTCATGATGAATGTATTTGGTGGGTCATGTCTCCATCCATCCCGTCTATATCTAACTGCCTCACTTTCTGCCAACAAGCAAAAATAGGGGAAAGAAGCTGGATCAAGAATGAGGAGAGGAAAGGAAAAGGAGGAGTAGGGGGGCTAAGCTTAGGAGTGGTATCGTGGTACACAGATGGTAACTCAGTGGGCCCATAGGACTTTGGCATTCTGGAAATGTACCTTGCTGAGATTGGACTAGAATTATGTTTGGCACAAGTATGCCAAACACAATTGCGTGATAATGTCCTGCCTTATTTCTTTCTCTCATTCAGACTCCCACAACAGTTCCACTGACACAAAGGACCTCAACAATAGATTTACATCCTTTTTTTCAGTATGTCTCGATTTTCTTCTTTTTTTCCTCATACGCCCAACACTGATGGGATGCACCGACTGAACTCTGCTTAATGTATCACTGCTCTGAATATGAGTCTGCTTATTTCAGAGTGTTTGCATATGTTTGTGTGTGTGTGCGTGGGATATTGATTCCCCTCTTCTCTGTGGTGCTTATGCCCCTTAAATACATTCTCCCAGAAAATGGGTCTCTCTGATACATGCTATTTCAAGCCACATGTCACTGGCGGTTGGCTCCAAAAATGTTTCCAGTGCTACGTAAATGGATCATTAGTTGGTATGCAAAATTTTCAATGTTTTTTGCATTTAATTATTTATTGTTTAATCAGCATTTACAAATTGTCACACATTTGTGGGTCAGTTTTGAATTGTGACTTTTCTGACAGGTTTTGAATCACAAATTCATTTTTATAAGTACATTGCGGTCTCTTTAGACTGCAAAAAATGTTTTGTCTTATTTACATTTTAAAACAACTGAACATTCTTAAACCAAGATTCATTTAATAGAAAAAAACAAATTGGTATATAGATGATGAATTACCTTGCAGTTTTTTTCTTCATTTGTAGCATAAATGTAACAAAACAAGTAACATACTTTGTTCAATTTTACACTGATAAAAGAAAACCACGAATGCAGTAGAAAATATGATTGACATATTCTGTAAAATGACAAATAGAGAAAACATTTAGCAATGCAGTCAATCACAATATTTATGTTCAACTCTGACTCAAGTAGTGTCGTGTTGTGTCTCTTCTGTGCAAAGTGCTTTTATGGAAAGGGCGAGATGTTATGCTGAAATGTTACAGTTACACAGGACCAAAACAAGTCTGACATCACAACCAAATTCATGGTGGCAACGAATTTGATGAAAAAGGAAACATTGTATGCAGAGAAATACTAGCTACTCTTTCTCAATTAGGTAACTCATACAGTGTGGTTCAAAAGTTTGGGATAGGAGCGACTCCTTTATTCTGTACACACAATACTTAAAAGATTCACTTCTGCAAATATAAGTGGTTGCCACTTGCAAAATATTGTGTATCTGTATGTTCTTCAGCACTATAATATGACAAACAGGCAGCAAGTATGAAAGAGAGGTAGTAAGTGACTTAAATTGCAAAAACTAAAAGTATTAACGTGTAATTGTAACATTTAAACATAACACAACTCTTCCTAAAAGACTTGCTATTACATGAGTTACAGAGCTTAACAAAACTGTTCTATGATTGTCATGACTGTAAAATGTCTGATCGGCAAAGAGTTAAACTTTGTAAAATGTATTTGTGAATGAAAATAAGTGGGACAAATCTCTAAACATCTAAACACAAATCTAAGGTGAACTCAAATGTATGAAGATTTGCAAATGCGGAATCAACAATCTATTTGTTAATATAAATATAGCCTAACTCATGAACACACTTTTATATTTTGCGAATTAGGTTTAAGCATTAGTAAATTGCAAATTGTGTATTAAAAATATATATTTATTGTAATACTGTTCTGATCCTAAATACAACTGCAATGACCATCATATTACATCACCTTATTAAGCTGCTATGATGTCAATAAAGAGATTAAACTCATTATTTGACTAAATCTACCAAACCAGGACTGTTCAAAAGATTATATTGGCCAAAAAATTAAAATAAAAGTAGCGCCCTGACATATAAAACTGGTTACAGAATAGTAGATAAGCAGATAATATCAAAAAGATATCTAGATTAGAACACCTTAAATTAGATCAGAGGAGAGAAAACAAGCTTGAATGTTAGCCAAATCAGACAGGTATAAATACAGACTGTTCAATTCAGACAAAGGAAATAATACAAACCAGACAAGCTTAGTTCTGACCATCTCTTTCTAGATTCTGTACATCTGTCTGTATGTAACGTTACTTATACTTTATACTTCACTAGCAGCTTATCCTTCCTGAAGACATGGTTCATCTCAATGACCTGTTTTTCCAAACTATTCAGCACAAGACATTCTTAAAGGGATAGGTCACCCAAAATTAATTACTCACCCTCATGTCGTTCCACACCCATTAGACTTTCGTTTATCCTCACAACACGAATACATATATTTTTGATGAAATCTGAGAGCTTTCTGTCCCTCTATAGACAACTACTCAACTACCACTTTGACGCTTCAAAAAGTTCATATCGTAAAACTAATCCATATGAATTGAGCGGTTTAGTCCAGCATTTTCTGAAGAGACACGATCGCTTTATATGATGAGCAGATTGAAATTAGGCTTTTATTCACATAAACATTCATCAACTCAGTTGTGGTAAACAGAAGCTCAAGCATGTTCACCTGACATGCGAGAACCAATGAGGTTCATTCTCGTGTTACGCAGCACGTTTGAGCTTCAGCAAGAGGTTTGTTCTCGTGCGTCAAGCAGGTTTGGTTCAGATTCTGTTTATTTTCGCTGAGCAATAAGCATTGCTATATGTCAATAAAATACAAAATTCAATCTGTTCATCATATAAAGCGATCATATCTCTTCAGAAAATTTGGACTAAACTGCTCAATTCATATGGATTAGTTTCACGATATCTTTATGAACTCTTTGAAGGGTCAAAGTGATAGTTGAGTCTATGGAGTGACAGAAATCTCTCAGATTTCCTTAAAAAATATCTTCATTTGTGTTTCGAAAATGAACTAAAGTCTTAAAGGAGCACACTGACTTTTTGGGACTTTATCTTATTCACCGTACCCCCCCCCCCACCCCACCCCCCCGAGTTAGATAAGTTCATACATGCCCTTTTCATCTCCGTGCGTGGCGTAACTCTGTCTGACGCACACAACGCTAGCCTAGCTTAGCACAAAGACTGGAGGTAAACGGCTCCAGCTAGCATACTGCTCCCAATAAGTGACAAAATAACGCCAACATTTTCCTATTTACATGTTGTGATTTGTATAGTCACAGCGTGTACAAATAACAAGGTCACATGAGGAACAGCCATCTTCTAACCGTATACATACTGGGAACTATATTCTCAGAAGGCGAAGCAGTATGCTAGCTGGAGCCGTTTATCCTCCAGTCCTCCAGTCACAATTTCCCAAAAAGTCGGCGTGTTCCTTTAAGGGTTTGGAACGACATGACGGTGAGTAATTAATGACAGATTTTTTTTTTTTTGCGTGAACTAACCCTTTTCAGGAATATTCCAAGTTCAATACAAGTTAAAGAATATGTTTGCCAATTTTCAACCAGCCTAGTATTGTTATAATGACAGTAGTATGCAAATGAACATTCTCCATGTTCCCTGCGCCCAGGATATCCACATTTATTTGTCTGCAAAAGTTTGCCGGACGCTGGGGCTTTTGTTTAAACTACAGGTTGAACTCCCACAGACAGTCGAATCAAAAGAGGTGCATTGCCAAAATCAAAAGTGCATTATGGGTGTTTTAAGTTTTTGGCAAAAGGGGACATCACAGCCCTTTTCTTATGTTTTCTCTAGTAATATAGCACTGATTTAATTTTCTTTCTTCATATTTCTACTGCATACACACCCAAGTTCTATTAAAGGTCCCCTATTATGGATTTTTGAAAATGACCTGTCATGTAGTGTGTAACAGCTCTAAGTGAATTAAAATATCCTGCAAAGTTACTGTCTTTCAAAAGTAAGAGTCGAGTCTGAGTCAATGAAATGAATTGTTTTTCAAACGAGTCATAAGCCGTTTCGTCAAGACGAAACATTAGCCCGTCCACTTATTGCGCGCGCAGACACCAGGGAAACTTCAGTTCAAACCCCAAACACTGCAGCTGATTCCTGTGGACACTGGATAGCATCATGTCGAGGAGA
This sequence comes from Phoxinus phoxinus, assembly GCF_949152265.1. NCBI lineage: Eukaryota > Metazoa > Chordata > Actinopteri > Cypriniformes > Leuciscidae > Phoxinus > Phoxinus phoxinus. The sequence continues at coordinate 27,002,391 of NC_136876.1, forward strand.
CGCTGTGCTCTACAATGTGAAGGTAAAGCCAGTTTTTTTTCACTGCCCAAGGACGAGCATGTGAAGAATATGTGGTTCAAATTCATCTTTACCATGATACTACAGCAGTGTATAACCCTAAACTATTCCTGTTACCTTTATTTTACTGACGACTGCTTCTCAAATATCAGAGTTCAATGTAGGATTGGCATACCGCTTGCTCTTGAAAGACGGTGTTCAAAATACTTAGTTTTGAGTTTTACATTGTGTAGGTCTCCTGCTAACTGGCTAACTCACATTATAACTGTCTAACTGAAATACTTGCTAATCAGCTGTGGGCCACTATTACATAAAACTGTGTCTATTAATGCAGATTGTCTGTCATTCTCACTACTTTGAGGAAAGATTAAGCATGGAGCAAGATTTGTTTTACCAATGTTTATGTTACATCAGTCATTCAGTGACTTCAGTCATCTCCACGTGATACATCAGTCATCAGTCACTCCATCATACATCAGTCACTCCATCATACATCAGTCATTTCCACGTGTTCACCGCAATATATTAGAAACATACTCGGTAAATAAATTAGTACAAGTAAAATAATCGGTTGATGGACATGCACTTGTTAATGCTGATGGTGAGGAATTGCATCATCTCATAATGTACCTCAATCTAAGTAGTGTATCACTGAGAAACGTCCTGCTCGAGTCGTCGTTGCGATGGAGGTTCGGGTTGAATAACTAGTTCTTCTAGTGTTTCATCATCGGACTCGCGCTCGGATTGATTTGGTAAAATCGTCATTGTTTTACTGTGTTTAGTTTACGGTGTAGGAAGCCTCATGCACGCAGAGCTGAATTTGTTATGGCAATGGGAGTTTTTTGTTTTCGACGCGTGCTGTACGCGGTGAACCAATCACAACAGACTGAGCTGTCTGGCCAATCAGAGCAGAGTAGCTCGCGAAAAGGAGGGATTTAGAGAGATTGATTCATTTAGCAAGTCGTTTGAGAATCATTGAAAATGTGGTGATGTGCAAATCTATATTATGAGAAAATGAAACAGTTTTTGACCTTTGATGCATGTAAACCTTTTGTAAGAGACTCCAAAACAACATTAGGAAACTTTAAAATATCATAATAGGGGCACTTTAAGAGCCTTGTCAGTGGTGAATTACCCCTTTACGCTGAATAGACAGCATTTGTGGTATAATGTTCATTGATTATTACAAAAAAAAAAAATGTTTTAACTCTAATCAAAAAAAACAATCAATGTTACGGTGATAAACTTAGAATGGAAGGCAATGGGGCCAGTTTTGAAGAATTTGAAGCAGAAATGTGAGGCTATCATTTTGTAAAAGCATGTACATAAATTCTTCTGTTAAAACGTGTGTATTATTTGAACAGTAATGTAAATCTGTTTAAAGCATTTTTATAGTCATTTTAGGGTTTATGCTGTTGCGCTGTCATGGCAACAACATTGTAAAATTGGATATAACTTTACACAGAAAAGGTTTGGAATTGATTTTTTTCAGACTAAAATCATGTCAACAGATAGTTTTTGAAACAGTGAGGGTTTTTCTTAATGTTAACAGATTGGCCTCGTTTGCTTCCATTCCACGTGCCTCACTGTAACCCAGGTTTTTGCTTTGTTTTTTCAGAAAATTATGTTTTTGTGGTAATCAACATGAACACAAATGCTGTCAATTAAGCTTACATGCAACCTGCACTGAACCCTGCAATTCTTTTAAAACATGTTACTCCAAAGCCAAGATGATCATTTAAAACATGTTAAAATGACGTTAAGATGCAAGGTGCATAACATATCTTTATCATGCAATTTAAAATAAGGTTTTAAACACACATACTGAACCCACTAAGCGTACCTGTGGCAGTGCGATGGAGAGTTGTCTCTGTAGCGAGTCCTTCTCATGACCCAGCTCTCGCAGACGTAGCTGTGCCGTGCCGAGACTGTCCTGGGTCTCTCGGAGACTCTCTAGCAGCCGCTCTCGCTCCGTCAGCATGTTCACCATTAGAGACTCCAGATTTCCAGTGCTCCCCCCCTCATCTCCACCGCGGGCCTCTCTGCCCCCATAGCCACCACCCATGCCCCCTGCACCGCCTCCCATACCCCCGCCGCCTCCGGCAGGAGAGGACGGGCCTCCTCCACCACCACCCCGCCCGTCCTCCGAGATGGTGGGCATCACCTCACACATCATCTTGAGGCCGTGAACAGGTGTGAGGGTTCGTTATCTGATAGCGTGAGGGAGGTTAAAGGTGAGTGTGTGTATGTGTTGGCCTTACAAGTTTCCAAAGAGGAATTTGCGGGAATCACAGTGTGGGACCGCAAATCTGACAGTATTTGCGTGCCAGAGAGCCTACGGCAAACAGATAAACAACGTGTCATTCATATGCGGATGTCTAGGATGGAGTAACGTGAGGACTGTGGTAAGAAAGTGTGCCGTAACAGTCTGTGTAATGTGTGGAGTATTGCAGATATATTATGCGTACAGTTGTTCTCTCTTTTTTCCTCTATATCTTGTCCCTCAGTTAGTGTCTGTTTGTTTTCACCCTCTATTCAAGCTTTCTTGGTGGAATATCCTAATTGCTGTGCTCTTCTTCAAGGGTGGACCGGTACTGCCAGTTTATCTGAGAGGTCTTCTTTTTGAGCTTATTATCCACTGTCTTTTCCTTTATTTTTCCTCAGTACTCAGGTAGATTCATGAGTTGTGTTGCTATTTCCTGAATGGCTTCAAGGCTCCTGATTGGCTCTTAGTATGTGCTGTTCAAAATCCTTGGCTTGGGTGTGTTTGGGTTGAGCAGCAGGGTGTGGTCTCAGGTGGAACAAAAGTGGCAGGAGAAAGTTGGAGGGGAAAGTCGCTGGGTCGCAGGGACTGGATTGGGTGAAAGGAAGGGTGGGCATGGAGGAGAGTCTTCTACCCAATGGGTTCGAACTTCAAGTAAAGGAGAGCTGAAGAGGGAAATAAAGGAGAGTGACATTAGCACAAATGGTCAAAGCTGGGCAAGTCATGGAGAAATCAAGCGTTATAGATCAAATCCAGTGAATTCTCAATCTCTCAGTAAACCAGATTTAGAAAGTAAATCTGATGGGTTGATGTTTCATTTTCAAAGCAGTAAGTGTACCAAATGACATTTGCTATTTTGCAATAGTGTTTTTATTGATAAACTCAGGGGATAGCATAGCAAAAAAAAAAGGAAAAACAAGACACTAAATAGGGAGAAAATAACACAATAAACAAAACCAAAAAGTCTTCGGACAGCAAGAGGTGATAGAAAACTTTTAGGATATATTACTCTTGCAATTACTGATAAAACTTGCTTTCAATGCAGATATTTAATGCATTAAATGTTGCAATACAAGCTGTCAGGTAACACTGGGAAATGGCAGCATCTGTGCTGTTGGATTACAAACAGCTGTATTTTAAATCTTTCAAGCATATTGTGATTGGACACCATTGAAAAACTGACTGGAAAACACTAATGCTTCAAAGTTATCTGCCAATCTTGATGGTGAAAACATGTACATGCACATACTGTAACTTCCTGATTACGGTCCATAGCCTTTATTCTGCGCCAGAGCTTTTGACATATTACTCATTTTTATATGTAATCAGCATATGGGTGAAATTAATAAGATAGGCCTATGCACATTTTTTTGTTTGCTTGTGCCATTTATAGTCCATCATACATTTTAGTAATTTAAACAACTCATGAAATATCATTCATATCCCTAACAATAACACACATATGAATTGAAACATGTAGGCCATGAGACTCTTACAAATATAGGCCATGATGTTGCTTTTAATTTCATAAAATCTTTGTAAGGAAACAAATAGTCTCCAGTGTCGTTTTTTAGCTGTTTATATCTAATATTCCCATAAATTACCTTTACTTGGACATATATGCACATAAAAAATAATGTTAGGTAACGGTGGATATTCTGAATATAACCCAAAAATCATATTAATAGCCTACACAAACATGCCATAGTTCAGATTTCTAGAAACCAAAATACTGGCTTATTCTGGCTATGGTGTTCGCATGACTTATCCTTATCACAATATGAGCAAATTCTGTTTAACATCAGAATATTCTTGTGCATGTAAACGCACTGAGTGAGAGACATGGACTGAAATCACTCGGTTCTTCGACACAGGAGTCAGCACTAGATGGTGGCAGACACATTGGGGAGCATCAAACTAAAAATAACATTGTAACCATCGGATTTCCCCATTACAGAAATCTGGGAATAGCATGAAAGAGCGTCCTGTTCCAGTGAACGTGGACACAGGAATTTGGAGGAATCAACAGAGCAGTGATTCCTCGCACAGGCCACACATCGTGCTAAATACTCCCTGTCTTGAATGTTAACGACGTCGAGGCGAATGAAGACAATGTATGAGCCTCGTTTTCGCGACTGTCATGCAGAACATTCAAATCAACACCCAATTCCATTTGTTTTGTCTCTCGGTCTGTCGGTCCATCCGTCTCTGCTTGCTTCCCTCCCTCTCGCTCTCTCTCTCTTCCTCCGACACACACCTATTTCAGATTCCCTTCAATATAGACAGCAGCCGTTTCCTAATACCACATCTCACCGCTTTTATTTTCCGTTCGCCCCTTTGGTATATCTGCTTCTCTAGTAGATAGGCTTTGTAGATCCTATTAGTCATCAGGCTAATGGTTGCGCATGATATACGGAAATGAAATTCATGATGTGTAACGATCATGTAGCCGGGCAGCGCTTTTTGTGTGTCCATGGACGTTGTCGAAACGTAGGAAGGAAGAAACGGGTGTCGGTTTAAGGGAACCAGTGAGTGATAGGAAGCCGCTGATCTTGTTTATTCCGAAGGCTACTAACAATTACGATAATGATAAAAAATAAGCACCGCTCGAGCGGTCGAATCCGTTTCGCCCAAACGACGCTCAGTTTCATAGTGTAAAAGGCTGTATGTGTTGACGTATTCCACTGTAAATATATAAATATATATAAAAATGCCGTCTTCTGCAGATACGCGACTGGACATGCCGTGTCGAAATGAAATGATTACATTTTAACTAATCTTATGAATAACGCATCGTGTCATTTCTTCGAATGTTGCTATTTTATTCTCTTCCTCCCATCCTTTCGCCTCGCCCCCTCCTCCCAAGTCCTCCATCCCCCTCCTCATCTCCACAGCTGGGCGATATCACACACACAAACATGCATATATAAGAAAATACATGCGATGCTGACATATGCACCGCTCACCGTTGTCATCGTCGAAGAGTAAACGCTAGACATCATCATCATTATTTCATCCCCGTCGACCCCATCGGAGCGCAGCGCTTTCGGGTGCCGAATTTGCCCAGTTATCAGCCTCCCCCCTTCCCTCTTCCTCACACATGTAACGACGGCACCGAGCAAGCAAACGTTACACCTAACTACAGTCTCTCTCTCTCTCTCTCTCTCTCTCTCTCTCTCTCTCTCTCTCTCTCTCTCTCTCTCTCTCTCTCCCCCCTCCCTCTCAATGTAAAGGTGCTGGCTCTTAAAGAAACACTCCCGCCTGCTTCACCACCACTATAATCACAGATACGAGCTGTTGCTAGGGCTACTGTAACTGTGTGATATCATGTCTGTAAAATACACGATCCGCCACCTCACATAAGAAAATAAACGTGTTATTTTAAGAGTATGCTTGAGCATTCATGGGCGAAAGGTCCAAATGGTCAGCTCAGGGTACCACTGAGAACATGAGCAGTCTGTCCACTCGCCACATCCACTCCCTCTACCGGTCACTTTCGGTATTGCGCCTCTCAAACCATCCGCACTTGTTAGCAATCACTTAATTTTTCAGATTCTCATTGCATCGTCACTCAAGTGGGGTTTTATTGGGTTTAAAACGGTAATTTTATGATAATTGTGTTTGAGTAAAATAATATTTTGCATAGGCTAATCCTTTTCGAAATCCGTAGGCCACTTGTCTGCCCTAAATATTTTCCAGCAACTTGTCCCTCTACTATGAATCTACATTAATTTTATGCATTAATTAAATTAATTTACATAAAAAAATAACTCCTCTATTTGTTTTATCTATTTGGAACTCTATTTGAATACTTAAGAACTGAATGCCTGTTAAAACTAAAGTATATTTAAAACTTTTAAGAGGTAGACATTTTAAAGAAAGTGCGCCTTTTTCGCACAACCGAAATGAGCTTCTTCTGGTGCACTAGGCTACTCGCTACCGTTAACTACCTTTTCTTTTTCTTTTCTTTTAACAAAACACGTTATTGTTTTTTGAGTAGCCCTACATTTGAGATATTTACATCTATAATGAAGTTTTTTTTTTTTCGTCCGAATTTGAACGGAAAGCGCACGAGCTGAGTAGCCCATTGTTGCTATGGTTTCCTCCCCAGACAAACTTAACGTCTGTTCATAGTTGGCGCATCAGCATCTTAATTTAATTTCAATACACTTAATATAACTTATGTTGGGTTAAACGTTGTTATAGTTAAAACATTAATATTATATATAGTAAAATTGAAGCCTGTTTGTAACACCCATAACAGAATTTGGGAAAGTTCTTTAGCCGCCTCCGACACGTGATGTAACGTTACATAGCCTATCTATCACATAGCCTGTTTTTATAACCAGCCATGAAATGGTCATAATAAAAAGCTATCCGTATTATCATGCTGCGTTCACACACACCATGTCGTAATTACCGTAAATAAGAGATGACAACCAGTGACGCTGTAACGTTACTTGGAGCTGCTCACGTCCTCTGATAAGGTTTTATACGTTTCTCACTATTAACTCCCAAATGAATCCGCGTGGTACAGCGGTTACGTGGTACAAACCGTAGCTCTCAGAATATTACGAGTCTACAGTAGTAATTACGCGTGCGTAACGGTCATGTAAATGCTTTTTACAAGTCAGAATTGCCTTTAAATTGCCCGCGACTCGTCTTGCGGCGAGAATCCCCATTTAGTGGTGGAGGCCACAGACATGAATGCAATAAGCCAATATAAGATAGACACCGGTAACATCTCCACCAATAAAACAAACGGCGAGGAGGGACTCTGCTTTGATCAATCAGGGTAGAATAGGGTGGAGCTATGAGAAGAGTCCCGAAAGGGATGACGTAATGTGTTTCTAGAGGATGATGTCATCGTTGTGCACAAGGAGAGGATTTAAAGACACGGCTGTGCTGTGGTACAACTTGCAGCTGGAGCAAGTACTGCACGAAAACAATGTGGATGTCAGCTTTACATTGGTCGAAAAAAATTTTTCCGATATTTTCTAAGCAGTTTTTCCACTTCTCACTTTGAGAACCCTTTGAGAACCCCAAATCATAGGCCAATCTTACACAACATCCCCAAATATAATAAAGTGCCAAAATGCACGTGAGTCTTAAACATAATGCACTACTCTAATGCATTACAATGTATCTGTAACTTGCATAGCTTGTAGTACTAGTATCTCTACCCATGCACAGCCAGTCACCATGGCAACAGAGGCAACATGGTGTTTATCAGAGTATCTTTTGGAGCTGCAGCATCAGAGCTTTCCAGGCCAGTGAGCGCTTAGGAAAGGAGAAAAGGAAAGGACACTGTTGAGGAACACTGGGATATAACCAACCCTAGTCCTCACGAGTTCAGGAAAAGTTCAGGATGAGCAGCAGGTCACAAAAAAGCCTCAGCTAAGAAGAAAACCTTGAGTGATACTACCATTAACGTTACAACTATAACTGAGGGTTTTGTTTACTTTTATTTAAAGGATAAGTTCACCCGAAAATGGGCGTTCTGTAATCATTTACTCACCATTCTGTTGTTCCGAACTTGTATAACTTTATTTTCTTCAGAACACAAAAGAAGATTTTGAAGAAAGTTGGCAACCAAACAATATGGTTACTTACCATTGATTTCCATCAAATGGAGAAGAAAACCCAGATATATTTCTCACAACATATTTTATATTCCATGGAACATAGTTAATAGCATAATAATAATAATAGTTAATAAAATAATAGCAATAACATAATAATAGTTATTATTCTAAAAGTTATTTATTGGCATGGTTCCTTGAAGAACCTTTAGCATCAATGGAACCTTTCGATTCCACAAAAGTGTAAAAAGGTTCTTAGATGATTAAAATGTTCTTCACACCAAGAAAAAAAAAAATGGTTATTTTAAGACCTGTTGACTAATAGATATTTTGGGGACCCAAAATCTTTTTCCTGTGGCATCGCTGCAAAAACCCTCTTTTGGAACCTTTATTTTTATGAGTGCACAGATGTCAATTTATGTGCTGCTCCAGGACCCAAACAGCAGATTCAAACAATCAACATGCTTTTTTTTTTACATTTAATCTATCTAAAAAAATGTGCACGTTATATTCTTCTTGCCGTAGGCTACTATAGCCAACTCTTGTCTCCATGTCCTGCAAAATGACTCTAGAGATAAAAATCACAGAGGGAGACTGTTGTCTGTCCCTGTGAACTCAGCACATTTATATTCTGTGTGTGTGCGCGTGCGTCCGTCCGTGCGTGCGCGTGCGTGTGTGTGTGTGTGTGTGTGTGTTTGTGTGTGTGTGTGGGGGGCCTGAAGTGCAAGACAGTTTGCTTCTGTCAATAGCAAAGTGATGACCCCAGAAACACCTGAGCATTATCAGAAAGTACATCAGGACCAATGCTCAGACTGCCATTGTCTGCATGTTCACCTCTGCCTGACCATATATCACAGAGACCAATAGATGCAGCATAATGGTGCAGAAGCAGCAGAAATGGCTCATATGTAGATATCATGATATAGGAGATGAGATGACACTATGTTTGGCACACGTCTAGAAGTGCAGTGGGAAGTTTTATGAGCTCATAGCTCCCTCTTCTGTCCATCAAGGCTATTGCAATATGGCCCAGATACAAACACAAGAGGTGCTGTAGTGTTGAATAATAGTGCTCTGTGTTAAATGCTTAGTTGTCTCTTATCATCACTCAAACCTCACAGGCGGAGAAAAGACAAGGAGAGAGAAAGATCAAGGGTAGAGACAGGAAATGTGAATGAGAGAACGCCAAGAGAGAGTAATACCTGGTTGTCCAATAAGAAATTAGCTATTGTGCCATAGTGGCCGCTTCCCTACAGAAGGACAGCATAGGCTACATCTGCCTAAGATCTGTTTCTGCTAAAAACTAAAACACAAGAACTTTTAAGGGGACAGTTCACCTAAAAATAATAAGTCTGTCATCATTTACTCACTCTGTTTTTGTTCCAAACCTGTATGGCTGCCATTCTTCTTCACAAAACGCCAGCGTCACACCATTCACTTACATACATGGCGATGAAAAACGATCTAAGGGTGAGTGAATTAGAAGATTAGTTATTATTATTATTTTTTGGTGGAGTAATCCTTTAAGAAACCTGTCAAAAAAAAAAAAAAAAAAAAAAAAACTTTTTGTTGTTGCAGATAGATGTATTAATGCACAAAAAGTTGTGAGTAGTAGGCTATGTGCCCCTTTAACATAAGCAAATGCGAGAAACAGGATGTGGAAACCATGACTGTCGATACTTAAGTTCAGAGACTTCTGTAAAATACTGACTTCATAAGGGTTGATATTATTATTATTAAAGAAAAAAAGAGGGGAATTGTGAAAAGTGGATGATTCAGCAGCAGTCAGCCCACTCAGTGATGCAAATGACTCGAGAAGCCCTCTTTCACACTATCCAAAGCAAGTACTCGTTTCATCAGACTCTCTTCCCACAGTCTTTGAGTCATCTTTCTTGGCTCTTGTCTTTTACAGGCTACAGCATTCAACAAATAATTCCTTCCTCTGTTTGCTGGTTAACACAGAGTTCCCTGTCCTTGCAAAATTACATCAAACCATAATTGGAATCATAATTGACTCCATTTACTTTCTTAACGCAGTCTTATTTTGATTAATCTACCTCAGTGTTATTCTAGTAATAATTATTATAGTAGGTCTATTAATATTTTGAGTTAGTCTTTTATCTTAGTCATTTTAGTACATTAACTTTATTTTTCATGATGCTTTGCTTCAATTAACAAAAGAGATTGGTAATGGTTTTAACAGTTTAAGTCAACAATAACAACAATAATCTCGCTAGATTCATCAGTGCATGTTATTCCAATAAAAACACATTATAAATGTCGACTTCAAGAGATAATTTATTCAGCATCGTTTACTTGCTTTACTCATTCCAAACCTATATGACTTAAATTCTCCTGCGGATCACATAATTTTTTAGAATGTTTCTATCATAAAGCCCATTGATTTTTATTTTCTGAAGAAGAAGAAAAACATTTTCAAAATATTTTTAGAAACACCTCACAATAAAGTCCCATTAGTTTACGATAATGCGTTTACTTGCATTAAGAATGATCAATCAATTTGTTTTAGTATTTAATCTTTTGTTAACGTTAATAAAATGACAATTATTAGTGACAGCTCAGTTCTATTAAATATTAACAGATGCAACGTTTGATTTTAATAGAGTATCAAATTAGCATCAACTAAGAATAATAAATTATTTAAATGTATTTATTTTTTATTGTTAGCTCATGTTAATTTATGTAGTTAACCTAACTAATGATTACAAATGGAACCTTATTAAAAAAAAGTGTTACCAGCATCTTTATGTTGTAACAAAGTCATACAGGTCTGGAACAACATGACAGAGAATAAACGAGGAAATGTTATTTTTTGGCTGACCTATCTCTTTAAATATATATCTTGGCGCAAAAACCCTTAAGTAAACAAGAGAACAGTTTCAATTTGTGGACAGCACTTAAGTTTCAGAGCGCCGTAGTGATGTTTGAGTGGAAGGACATTATTTACATGTCTATGTCTGTGTAACTGAAAGGTGACAGCTGCAGCAGAAGAGGCGGAGCAACGAGGTCACAGGGGTTAGAGAGAGAGTGTCTGACAGAATTGGAAAGGAATTTTACAGCAAGTATGTGCCATGTGGCAAGAAGTGCGAGCAAACGACATTCAACGCAGATCAGTGAATACTTCAGAACAATGCCGATGTCACAACAAGAGGCGCAAATTGATTTACTGGAGGAGAAATGCAGAACAGCTGAAACTGAAGTTTGGACGGTTTCAGTTTAGAAACATATGGGTCGAGTCATCCTATGGATAATTTTGATGGTGTTTGATGCAGATCACAGTGATCTAAACATGATATAAAGGACAGCACAACGCACAACACTACATTCTCGAATTATCTGTTGCGTTAAAGAGTTAATTTACCCCCCAAAAATTACAATTCTCTCATTTACTCACCCTTATGATGTCAATACAAACCATTTTGAAAAATGTCCCCATGTTTTTTTGTCTATACAGTGAAAGTCAATAAGGGACCAATCTTGTTTAACTATTAAATTTGTTCAAAATATATTTGTGTGTGCGTGTTTGACAAAAGATTGAAAGTCATACATGTTCGTGTGAGTAAAACAGAATTTTCATTTTTGGCTGAACTATCCCTTTAAGAAAACCCAATTTTCTTTGCAATAGATTGCAGGATTTAAAATCTGACAGCAGTAGCATATTTTTTAATCAATCTTTATTAAATGAAAGAAATAAAACACTGTCATAAAATAATTCGGATTTTATATTACATTAACACAAATGCAGATGAATTGCACATTGCTGTCTCTTAATATGTTTGGTTTACAGGTCTGCGCTCGTCTCAGTCTGTAAGAAACCATAATATCAGAAAGCCTTGTTTTACTGACATAATGTGAGCCACAGAAAAGAACCAATTTTTTCTAAAGAGTCTAGAAAGATACCAAAAGCAAACAAGGCTGTAAACTTTGAAAACAGGGCAACCGTAACAATATTTAAGGAGAAAAAACCCCTGCCTACCACCAAACTAAACCACACATCCAATAGTAATATACCATTCTTTAGAAGGGAACATGCACACGCTCTATGATGCCAATGTATTAGGGATTTGAGCATATTTGGTTGAGGATGAAACAGAAAACACCATTAGTAAGTATTTGAAGAGTTGGTCTTGTTGGTCTGGTCATGTTATGCCAAGTTACAGATTAGGATAAACCAGTAGGTTTGTATGTGTATGTGCAATGTACAATTGAAAGGCAAGTTCTAGATAAGTTTAAATCAGTTAGGTGTGTGCGTGCATGCGTGTGTGTGTGTATGTTAGGAGGTGTGCTGAGGCAGATTCTGTGGTGGCTCAGCTGGCAGGTTATTCTTAACATCTCCATTCTGATCGACTGGGACTTTCACCACTAAAAGACAAAACAGCCAATGTTTACTGCGATGAAACATTTACCATGAAAGGGTTAATATAATCAGTTTATTTTATTTTTTTAATTAAGGTTATAACCAAAGAAAGGCTGAATCATGGACTATTAATTTCATTCTTCTTACCTTGACTGTCTTCATTTGCTAGTTTATGCATCTCTTTTTGAAACTGGAGCTCTCCATTAGGACCCAAGGGAGGCTGTCTATTCACTGCCTGTTGCTCCTTTTGTTTTTGTGACATCTCCATTACTGCCTGATTAGAAGTAAAACAAGCTCTCAATTCTCTGGCATCCAAAAAAATATGCCAAAAAATACAATAATATGCAGTACAGATGTTGTAAACGTATTCAAATTCATTAAAACAAACGATTTTTACACAAACGCATACAAAAACCCCCAAGAAATGTAACAATATGAACTTAAATTACTACCTACCTGCTGATATTCTCGTTTCTGTGCTTCTAGAGCTTTGCTTCTCTCTTTGAGAAGTTCCTGCTCCTGTTGTAATTTCTCTGCCCTTCTGCCAAGCTCCACCTCCTTATCCCGAAGTTCTACCTCAAAGCGCAGCAGCTCCTCTTCTGTGTACACTGGCTTTGTATCATCCAGTGTCTTAAATTGAGTCATAAAGAGTGTAGAAAGATAATGAGTTAGCACAAAACACTACCATGTAAAAATGCATCCAGACATACATCTAAATCTGGCTCTAACCTCCCATTCCCTTTGGTCTTTAAACTCTTTCTTCTCTGTAGATTTGAGGAACTCTTCCAGGCTGACCAGCCTATCATGATTGATATCTACCTGCAGTGTGAGGAAGCAGTGAGAGAGGAAAAAAATAAGTTATAGTCAGGTATTTAAAAGCCAACTGAAGAGACTAATTAAAAAATAAGACATTAGGACAGGGAGTATTTTAAGCCAGATAAAAGAATGACTATTTCTTCATCTCATGCACCCTGAAGGAACAGAACAGATGGAGTCACTGCTGCTCCACACATTGGGAAAGTGTTAAAAGGCTGAAGGAGAGTCTGGGAATGGCCGATAAAGGCAAAGACAGAGAATGACTGCATTTACATACATACTATTACACCAGTTATGCTTAAACTGTCAACCTATAAAGCAATTCTGAACAGTGTTTCTTTAATCTGATAAAATATACAAATAGTTTAAACACAAAGAGCAGGTACACATTTTTGCAGATTATCAATTTTGCACTGACATCTTGGCAGCTAATTCAATGTTTACATTTTAAACAAATAAATGTATCAAATTTCCAAATAAGTTTACACATCGTTAAGGCTTTTATGGCTGAATTTGGTAGTTTTCAGTGTTTTGTTGTACATGCAAACACACTCAACAAGAGTGATTGAGAAAGAAAGTGAATATTTTACGTTTTGCATGACATGTTCTCGCATCCTCAGCCTTTCCTCCTCCATCTCCATCATGTCATCCTCTTCATTCTTGGGATCATACACTTTCTCCAGCTAAGACAGCAAAAAAGAAAAGAAAAGATGAACACATTGAAGAGATAATAGCCACTTGCACTTTTTCAATGATTGATATTTGCTTGTTACGCTTTTATGGCTTTATCAAAAAAATGTCATCATGGATTCCCATGCTGAGGATGTTTTACTCAGGACAGCCACTAGAGCCTTACCCGCCGACTCGATTACAGCATAAAAGAGGCTTCTGTCACTGTCAATAACAGACTGTCATGACTCACCAACCTCAAATGTCAAACATTACCTCTTTTGCGAAGAGGGCCTCCAGCTCTTGCTCATCCAACACACCGTCGCCATTTGAATCTAGGAGAGAAAAAGCAATTCAATTAATTTTGCCTGCAAAACGGCTGCTTATGGTCTAACTGAGGGCAACAAAACCAACCGTGGAGCTTAAAGAAAGTCTTGGGATTGAACTCCTGTGGATCCAGCCCATCTGTCTCTTCCCAGACCTCCCGTAACTGATCCACGCTACCCTGAATGGATGGTGAGAAAAGAATAAAAGAAGAAGGCTTTACTAACAGCAAATGTGAAGTAAGCAGAAACAGATCCAACTCTTCTCAGTCTATCTATCCATACATCTCCCATTCTTCATCCCTCTCACCGGAGCGTTAACTTTCGGATGTTTCCGGTGCTTTTCTTTCAGCTCTTCGATTCGCTTCTCCTCCTTCTCCCTCTTCTCCTGGTCCAAACCCTTCAGGTACTCCCTCCTCTCATGTTCTTTCAGCATCTCGTAGCGCTTGAACTCCTCATGGCGCTCTGCATCGTAATTCTCAAGATCTTTAGTGGCCTGACAAATAAGCACAAATCAAATGCGTATGATTCCATAGACAGGTAAGCTGAGCTCCCCCTCCATTTTAGGTTTTTGTTTCGGAGCAGCCCAAGCAGTTTCCCATCTCGCTGTGTGAACTACAGACTGAACGGCGGCTCAAAACAGCCAACCGCTTCATGGACATAGGATATATCTTTCAGTTGGATATAGAAAACCAGTGTCGCTAAAAATGTTGATGGATGACGATTGTAATGAAGGTAAAGACGATTAGGCGACTAGGCATATCACTATAACAATGTATTTTTTGCATGAACTGCATATATTCGCGTAGTTGTCAAAATTAATGTACTGTGAGTGTTTTATAATGGATGCTCACCGAAGAAGCATATTTTAGAGAAGTTTGAGAGGATCAGTGGTGTTTATGTACACATGATCATCAGACGCTACAAACATAGACATGATTGCTTGTTCTGACAGAGGAACGGTTCACTGATAACATCGACCCGCCTTCAGATCACTGAGTTTCCACACATTCAGAATGTTTTTTATTTTTGGTGTGTTTAATAATTCTGAATGCATTTGCATGTTAATAATACACCCGCAACAATAGGTGGCGCCAAATATACACAAAATGAGTGTGCCAAGAAATGCGGTGTGTCAGAGTGTAGTGCTAGAAGATCACGAGTGTAAAAATAGTCTTAAAAACACAAACACTCTAAGAAAAGCTTGACTCATGTTTGTGTGCCTCAGTGACAGGACCAAACTTCCCCAGTATGCGATTTTAAAATGTGAAATGGTACCCAGATTTCAGAACTACAATAAGATTTCACTTCTACTCTGAATAAAATTTTGGTAGGCTAATGGTTTTCACTATGAGATGGATAGCCTAATTGTTATATAATTCAGATGGGCTACAGGTTATTTTTATGGTATGCCAAAAAGTGTTTATTTTTAAATGTGATCATTAGCTCATTTTACCAGTATTTACCATACTTTCAATACAAACATTTAAATACGTAACATGTAGTATGACTATTTTTTTCAAATAAAAGCAATTTCTTTATCAAACAGATACATCTTGAAAAAGAAGGGGGGTCTTATAATCAGGGTAATCTTATATTTGGAACAATAATACGGTATTTGTGTTTAAATTAAATGATGTATTATTCTGTTCTAATTTTATTTTACAGATTTAATTTATGTAATTTGTAAGGGCTTTGCAAATTTACTGTGGAATATTAATTTGAGGCAAATGGGTCTGTTATCTGTGCAACTGTAGCATAATGTTCTTTTGCAGTTTCACATTATGGTGTTAAGTAATGGGCATTACTGTGGTGATAAGCAGCTCCAGGTCTTTGGGCTCAAATGTGTTCTGATTATGAGGATCCAGATGTTCAAACTGCTTCAACAAAGAGGCATGATCCATCTGAACACCTGCAATCACAATAACATAGTTGTGTGTACATAAGCGTGGGAGTCACATCAACAGATTTCTTTGCTCATCAGCATCACTTGAGTAGTAATACATAAACATACTCTGCGCATTGGTGCTGTCCAATTTTGCCTTCAGCAACATCCTGAGACGCGAGACCTCTTGCCTCTTCAGCTCATCCAGTCGAGTCCTCACATGATGGCCCACCAAATCCAACTCCTTACTGAGGCGTCCGTTCTAAAAGACAGACGAAATTATAAAACTTCAAAGCACAAAGGTAACAGAGTGCAACACATTTTCAGCAACATTGGTATTCTCCCCATTCATTTTTTCCAGAGGGATTTTTCAGTGCTGAGATGAATCACATCATCACAAACTTACATTTGTAGCAAGTAAAAAAAGTATGAAAATCTAAGAAAAATACAAGTTACAAGGTTGTGTACTATTTATGAGGTAATGACGACCTACACATTTCAAATGGCATATTTTTTTTTTAAATGACCGACTTTTAAATGAAAAAAAATTAAATGACTTTTTGTTACTCGTGTTTATAATCTGTCCGAAATCAAGTCAATGTCCAGCACTTTGGTCAACCTTGGTTGTTTTAAATGTGCTTTACAAATAAAGTTGAGTTGGATTGGACTTTAAGGAATAGTTCAACCAACAATTTAAATTCGGTCATCATTTACTCACCCTCAAGTTGTTTCAAACCTGTATGAATTTCTTTCTTTTGCTGAACACATAAGAAAATATTTTGAAGAATGTGGGTAATAAGACAGTTGATGGTCCTTGGTTTCCATTGTATGAAAAAAAAGTCAATGGGGCCATTCAACTGTTTGGTTACTGACATTTTTCAAAATATCTTCTTATCCAATCATACAGGATTGGAACAATTTGAGTGCAAGTAAATTATTTTTGGGTGAACTGTCCATTTAAACTTGTATAATAAAAGTACAATACATTAAAAATAAATAAAATACAATATAGGGTTAAGCTATTAAGCTAAAATAAAATATATAGAAAATATTAACCAACAGAAGTTGGTTGTGAGTGTACAGAGTTCAACTAGTTTGAACTTTACTTCTACAGAACAGAAGTCAAAGTTGATATCTATGATATTGCCTAAATATCTATGCTCATGGTAAATCTATCTTGAGTTATATTTATAACTCTATGGAGAAGATGCATGACATACCTTAATGTCTTCTGTGTTGGCCGACTGGAGTTTTTCTCTGAAGTGAGGGTCTGTTTCCAACACCTCAATTACCTCTCTGAGGTAACGGTCATAGTACAGACCAGTGTCCTGAAACATACACATACAGAATAAACAAGAGTCCGTGAAAATACTGAACTAAATTTTAAACGCACGTGACATGCTCTTGATCCGAGACCAGTCTCACCGCATTCTCTTCTGGTTTCTCCTCCTGAGGGGGGTCTTGTTTGCGATCTATTGGCACTGTCCACACCACCAGACAGAGAGACAGAAGAATCAACCCTTTAAACCCGCCTGTCATCCTTGGATATCTTTAAAATGCACAGATGTACATTTATTAGGCAGCCTTTACTTTCACCCTAAAGGAACACATCGACACTGAATAATCGTTAGTTTATATTTTTGTTGCGAGAACTGTCTCCTTTAAGCACACATGTTTAAGTACACATCGATCATGAGAGAATAGCCAAATAAAGGAAGTAACGTTACGTATGGCAGTTCGCGAAAACACACTGAATACGTTTGACAACAGAGATGCAACTTGCGAAAAGATATCTACAGCGGTATAGTGTCGTTTGGTCCTATTTAGTCTATACCAAATAAACAGCGAGTTCTCTTACCACAGGGTCAGATCCTGTTTCCGCGGTGAGTGAACCAACCTATGCTATGTGACGCCAACAAATTACTCAGCACTGCTAACAGTTAAAAACTGCGGCTATGGGTTATGACGCAATCCAAACGCGACGCTTCTTGCGTGCAAACCATAGACAGTTGGCTATATAAGAGTGCAAACATACTGTAAAAAAGTGCAAACCATAGACAGTTGGCTATATAAGAGTGCAAACATACTGTAAAAAAGTGCAAACCATAGACTAAAAAAGGTGCAAACAGGAATTCGCCGTACCTGTAACACCGTTTGTTATTAAAATTATAAATGCAATAACGTTACATTTTTCTAGAATTCCATTAAGCCAATTTACCAAAAAGGCCAATTCAAACCTTTCGGGAAATTATTAGGCCTACAGTAATGTAAGTATCGCGTAACAAATCAACTGTTATTCGTTTGAAAAATAAAATATTAATAATTAGAAAAAAAAGTTATTTCTATTTTTGAGAATTTACTTATATTGTTTTTATTTATAACTAATAACAACAATAGTGTAGGCTATAATATTACTATAATAGTGTATATTATATTATTATTGCCAGTAACTTTCTAAAAGAGCAAGGACCAATATCTTGCACCATGGTTATTTCTTTGTTTCTTTCTTCTCATCTTCCATGTTAATTAAATGGACTTTGAGAAATGCACCAGTGTTGGGAAACATAGACACTTTATTTCAAAAACTTTATTTCGAAAAATAGATATACATTTTTATCCAGCACTTTGATTACACACAGGCTGAAACACTGACAAACAAAATAAATTAAATATAAAAATGTGCACACAATAAATAATATGATAAATCAACTATAACATGTAGAAGTGTAATACATAAAGTGAAAAGGATAAACCTGAAATACATAAAAAGTCAAAATTACAGTTATGGCAATATAGCCTAAGTAATAAATATGGCACAAGTAAATCTTAATCCCTAAAATAAATAAATAAGAAAAATCATTATAAATTAGATCACTTCAGAAGTTACAAAATAATAGATATAGGCTAAATGTCACATTATGTTTAAATCAGTTTTACTGATAGATAGAAGTGAGACGCAATAAATATGACTCATAAATGAACCCTGTATTAAAAGTCTATTTCTCTTAGGTCTGTGGGGGTGCTGGCTCTTTCGTCTTCACTATCAGCATCTTTCTCTTGCTGTGCTCCGTTTCTCAGTCTCTCCCTGAGAGCTCCTTCTATCAGCTCAGTGCAGCACTGCAGCACCACCTGTTGGCAGAAGCGCAGACAGTCAACAACAGTCACAGAGAGACACATACCAACACAAGCAGAGCACATCAATCTCTGCTTACCACATCAGTCTGACAGAGTGTGGCCAGGGCAGAGGTCATGACACTAAACTCTCCCGGACTGTTGGCCCTTAAACCCCGAAGAGCAGAGTTCAGTGCAGCCGCAGCAACCAGTGAGGGAGGTGTTCCCAGAAAACGCGAGTCACACACACACATGGCAACAAGTGTATCGCTGTGGCGCCGCAGCGTTGCGAGAAAGTCTCCTGTACGCACGTCGCCATTATTGAGTTCCCCGAGAGTGCGCAGGAAGTGTGGGATAAAGTCCTGAGGGGTCACTGCTGCCACATCCCATCGCAAAGTCGCCAGGACAACACGCTCCATTTCCTGATGGAATAAGCATGTACTGACTTATACTGTCTCTCTCTTTATATATAGTATTTATTTTTTTTATTTTGTTCTTTCATACTTTTAGAGACATATTGTGCATAATATTGAGCATTAGTGACTTTTGGTTTAAAATGTTTAAAAAAAGTTTAAAATGGTGAAGACACTCACCCGCAGATTTGATAAGAGAAAGTCATACTCTGCTGCTGCACAGAGGGTATCTGCACTAACTGTGTCACTTTCTGTCAGTTTTGAGGCCACCAGGACACACGCTGCAGCCAGACAGGATGGAGAGACGGGCAGAGATAGAGTGGCCGACAGATATCGATCCAACAGGGAGACAGCCAGAGGAAATACAGACTCATCGCAGTCACACTCACAGCACACCTATTAAAAGAGGGATGGATGATTTAAACAACAACAGCAACATAAAAACCCCTCAGTCATAGCAAACAGGTCCCGGACTTGAAAAAACATTTTGGACTGTAGAACTTTGTCCCTGTCATTATTGTTAGTATCATTCATTTTGATCTGAAGAACTAAATAATTTCTTCTTAAAGGGATGAATCACACAAAAAAAAATAATTATATCATCATTTACGCATGTCGTTTCAAACCTGTATGACTGTCATACAGATATTTAGATATTTCTAAAATTGTTGCTGGGTTTTTTGCCCATATCACTATAGGGTCTAAATGTGGTTTTGGCCCACAGAGATTTTTTTATTATTTGGACTAAAACATTTGAAACATTATTAAAAATATATTTTTTGAGTTATTTGTTGTGAGCCATCCCCTTAATTCAAAAATGCTGGATTGTTTCAACCCAATTTTGGGTCAAATATGGACAAACCCCAAACGTTGGGTTAAAAATGTAATGTAAAAATTTAACCCAACGGCTGGGTTTGTCCATATTTGACCCACAATTGGGTTGAAACAACCCAGCATTTTTTAGAGTGTAATATATATATTTAAAAATATTTCAAACCATTTTAAATAGTTTACAGATCTTCATAAAACCCCAAATCTACCTTCATGTTCCACTTGGCATGTGTTTCACAAGTATTTTATTTTGATTGTTTTTATTTTAAATGGTTTATTTTAGTTATTTTGGTTATTTAATTATTAGCTTAATTTACTCACCTAACCCTTACCACAATTTAGAAAACCCTGGAGCTTCTGACCCTCTTTTGTACCATTCTTGTGAAAAGTGCTTAGAATATAAATGACTGGTATTAAATACACACTTAGTAAAAAAAAAAAAAAAAGAGTTCTTGACTCAATTTAAAAAAAAACTTTATGCCAAAAAGGTTCTATATAAGGAGAAATATCTTAAATGATTGCATAATGCTTTCATGTTTACCAGTTTTAACATGAATTAAAACTAAATCCACAACATGATCCCATCATATGAACCCCCTAAAAGGCTCAATATATGAAGCGCCTGACAGAACCCTTTAGGTTCTATATAGAACCTTTTCTAGTGTTGTTTTTAGAACTGGATTTTGGTATTTAGCATGCAAGAACTACCTCCATGGTCCACTTGGCCAATTCCTCTCTGCGCTGTGGTTCTCTCTGGATGAGAGAGGTGTAGAGAGGAGACGGCAGGTATCTCTCCTCTGACTGCAGAAGTCTCTGAATAACCCTCAGCCCAGAGGCGCTGGGGTCCCATGGGGCTCGGACTGAAGATTGAGTCCTGTCCTGGCCCTCTTCCTCCTCACACCACAGAGACACCGACATCACTCCTGCCTGCAGTTGTGATCCAATACTGAAGTTGTCCAAAGTGTGTCTCACCAGTCTTGGTCCCGAGTTGAAGAGTAAGTGCCAACTGCTCTTTAAAGTGCTTAAGTTTAAATGTGTGCTGGTGAGTGTCTGTTTCTCGCGTTGTTCTCAGCCGCCTTCTCTCTTCGGCCTGCTTATATATCCCCTGAGTGAAAGGGTGACTGGTGATGAATAAAGTGAAGAATAAAAGAGGGGTGTGTAAAATGAGTGGAGTAAAAAATTAAACAACCACAATGCTGGCTGAGCAACAATGGCATCAACAGGTGGAGAGAGAGAGAGAGAGAGGGAGTCGCCCAGAGGGACACGGCAACAGCTTGTCACCGTCAGTGAGCGAAGAAAAGAGAGAGCGATAGGGAGAGGGGAGAGAAAGAGGTCATCACCATGCTGTGACAATGGGAATGAATAACAATAAGACGCGATGTTGGTGACAGTGAAGGGTATCAGATAAAGATTACATTTACACATTTACGTATCGAATAAAGATATGCAGAAATTCATGAACTTTGTTGTATTTGACTTCTAAAACCTCCTGCTAGTTGTTGAAGGTCATGGTTTTTAAAGAATTCTCAAGCCACAAATATGGTACAGTCTTAAGTGTCTCATAACCTAAGCATTAGGGGTTAATAAAACCCATAATAAAACAATTTCTTTCTTATTTCCTATTTATGGAAAATATAAGTTTATCAATAACTACAAACCACCTTATAGTAATAATTATTTGTATTTTATTTTTTATAAATTGTGTCTTTATGATTTTATAACATTATTATATTACATAATTAAAAATAGTATTTTGGTAACAGGGTTAAAATTTGCAAACAAGTTAATAGAAAATAGAACTTATATAATATCAATAGGATTCCAAAACTTGTTGTCTGCAATCCCCCTTTGACCTAAAATATTTACTTGAAGTACCCTCTGAGATTTTCATTTAATATTTTAATAATTAAACAACGCATGCACATGTTCACGGTTCTCAGGTGCTGGTCACATGACATGCAGGTTAAAAAAAAGCAACATATTTCAGATTTTGTATGTAACTGCACATTTGATTCGATTAATTATTAACCTTACATCAACTCACAAACCCCCATGGGTTCGCAAACCTCAATTTTGGGAAACTCTGGTTGAAGAGATTCAGGCCCTATATTGTACCCTATTTGTCAGAAGTGCCTCAAATATGAATAATGAAGACTCAAAACTAAAGAAACCGTGAAACTGATAACCAGAACACCTGATTTTCCAGGTCTGAAATGACATCAGGCTCAGAGCAGATGGAGAAGCTTTTTGAAATCGGATACAGGAGTGCAAGACAGAGACTGAGACTGATGGCTAGAATTGGAGAGTGTACAACTTTTGTTTTCGTTGCACTGAAGTCACACTTGCTCACGTGCCACCTAATCACCCCCTGTTCTCTGTGGAATCTCATTGTCAAAGTAACGTCTCCCATTATGTCTCTCCATCTCTCACACACACACACACACACACACACACACACACACACACACACACACACACACACACACACACTCGGCCCCTCCCTGGGCCTGTGGCAATCTGGTGTCCTGTTTAAAGAGCGGTGAGTCCTCATGGGAGGGCTGGGTGAGGTATGTGCAACAGACAGTGGAGCCGGCAGGTCAATGAGCCGTATTGTCTCTCTTTACAAATCACTGTCAGACACCAGTGCCTGGCCTTCTGCTCCCACTCACTCACACACACTTCACACGCTCGCGCTCGACTCCTGGATGGCCCTCACAGTCACAGCAGGACACGTTTAAGTGGACTGGATTTGTCATCGTGTCTACAGGTGGCTGAACATTTCAAATGGCAAAAGTTGAGGTATTCTAAACATGAGTAATACATGAACCCAAGTCAAATGAACTTACCCCTTGGGTTTAAAAAAAAGAATCATTTTCAGATTCCTAAATATGACTTATTTAGCTGTTTTATAAAGTCAAGACATTTGGAAAAGTAATAGCACAAGTTCACTTCTCAAGAACATATTCACCTTAATTTGTGTGAAAAGTAAAGAGGACAGAACAATGTGGAAACGTCAGGAGTCCAATATATCTCAGCCCAATGATATTGGCCAAACTGGCACAATCACACAACAATAACCCTCTAAAAACCGATGAAGTTCTCAAATGTACAAAGAGTGACTTCACTCAGACACCATAGCTGCTTGAACTGCTTTAGTCCTTGAAAACTAACTAGAGCTTAACTCTGAGCAGATTGAGTTTGAATGAGGCAATCTCTTTTTTTCTGTTCCCCATAAAGCGAGGTCATGCTGGCCGTAAAAGGGACAAGATGAGTCTCAGGAGTAAAAGTGTGTTTGTGTACGAGACAAAGAAGGGTGGCAGCTCGCAGGGCTGTTTAAGTGGCATGCTAAATTCATATGTTGCAGCTGTATTCAAACAAACACAGTGGGAAAATGGAGGGAGGGCGAGAGAGAGACAGACAGAGAAAAGAGGAGGACGACCAGCAGAAAGAGCAGTGAGCAGGACGGCGAGAAGGAGGCGTGGTTCTCCACCCCTCATTTTCCAGCTCATTTGGTAGGACAGTGGGCAACAGTGACCCCATTTACCCTGATCTTTTAACCCCAGTCAGACACCTGCTGATGGAGTGTGTGAATGTGTTTATTTGTGTGACGACGGCACTGGTGGTGAGCTATGCCGTTCAGTGCCAGACATAAATTAACTGGTTTAAAAAAACATGCTGAATGAAATAAAAGATTTTCTGGTTCATTAATTCATCGTTTTACTGTAAACATTGATTTTTTGGTTTACTAACTTAACAAAATAATTTGTTTTTTGTTTATTAATAAATTATTGTATTAATTCATTCTAAATACAAGGGCTCAAAGTTCTTATCTATCAGTTAATTTCTTTCTTAAGACTTTTTTTTAAAACTGGATGATCTGTTGTAATCCTCTAAATAATGAAGTGTAATCTATTCGCTTATTCGGGTGAGAATCTGAAAGTGATAGGTGGGTAAAAACCTAAGGGGTTATAAACATTGGTATTAAGATGCATAATAATACAGATTTTAAATATATGTAATATATATATATGATAAAGATAAAAAAAAATCTCTTGGCAATTGTATTATTTATATACTGTGTATATATACATATATATAGGCCTATATAGGATGTTGATTTTTCCACCCATTTATTTATCTAATTTAGTTTTTAATCTATTTTATATTGAACCAATATAATGGGGCAAGGAATAAGAATAAAGTGGGCATTTGGCAAAGAATAATACTTCAAACTCAAAATATCATGAACTCAATTTCAATGTTTTATTTTATATTATAGATGCTTTAGCTGTATGAAAATGGGTAATGTTAAAAACTAATATGACAGCTCTTGCTACACTGCATGCAAAATGGTAGTGCAAAGCATTATCTTCTGTAACTGAGTGTAACCGTAAAGAAAGAAAAGTGAGTGAGGGAGACAAAAAAAAAACATTAAGAAAGGAAAAAATATACATTATCATACAACACAAGGAATAACATGGAATTCGGGACTGCAAGTAGTGGATCAAACAATTAGATATCTAATGCTCATAAATGCATAAATATTAACAGATAAAATATGAGCTGCGACTATAATAGGCACACTAAGCAGATTTCTATCTGTTCTGTGACTGTCTGCAATGCTCAAAGTCATTCACACATCACTTTGAACAGCATTTCGAAAATACTCTGCCCATTTTAGGAAAGTAAAGTTTGAAACAGTCAGCTGATCTCCTTTTTATTAGGTTGCTGCAGATCTAGATTTCAATCTCTGAATTACATTCACCATATTTCATAAATTTTTGGAATATTCATCATTATATTTCAGCTAAAATCCTTTGTTCCCCTTCTGCCGATCCACTTCTGGAATTAGGGGTATGTAGGAGGCGGGCGCTGTGGTGTCTGCCCGTTAAACGGCTGGCAGGAAGTGGCTCCTCTGGCCTCCGAATGAGCGACAAGGGTGTCCGTCTCTCTGGGCTCTGAGTCGGGACTCTCTTCTGCTGAGCTTGATGGGACACGCAGCCCAATAACTTCTTGCACCTTTGAAGGCAGCTCCTGAGAACAGAGCAGTTAGTAAGCATTATGTAGCATGCATGACAATGGTTATTTTTCATAGCATTTCAGCAGCAGTCATATCTGTCCCATCTCACCGCGCAGTGTGCCAGCTGCAGATAAATAGCCTCCGCTCCACAGAGTATTGACTGCAGATCCAGCTTCATGGTCAGCTCATTAATGTGCTGTAAACACACATACACACATTTAGAATAAACCAACTAACTTACTCTATATGTCATTTTCCTGATTCAGCTTTACGTCTCAACGGGCTGAAATGCTTTCATACACACCTTAAGTATAGAGTTAAAATCGTGATTTGAACCAATCAGCTCCCCTTTTTGTGACTCGAGAATGGAGCAGGCCATAAGTAAGTGGAAGTTTTCACAAGGCAGACGAGTCCACAGGACCTGCAAAACATGGGAAGCAGTCTCATTATTGTTAACTATAGAGTGCTGCAGTGATGACGGATTTTTATAGGCCAACCTGGAAGTTAGTATTACACTGGTTCCCTCCACAGAAACCCAATAGGATTTGTTCATAGGCTTCATAATTATAGCAAAAACTATGATCAACAAAAGTTTATGATACTTACACATTAAAAGCTCATTTAAAATATTGATATATACAATATTTGTACTAAGGTATTGTCTGGCACTCAAGGGAGCACCAGGAGATGCTGCTTGGTACTCACACTTTACGCGGCACACTTATCCTACAAGCTGTCGTCATTACTTTCTGCCTGACTGCTCTCCTCACTATAACACTATTTGTTCACTGTAGAAATTAAATATAGGTTCATCTTTCTTAAAGCCATATTTTTTATTTTATCAAAATTAATGACACCGACAACAGCAGGAATATTAGGCTGCTGTCACTTTAAGACTGAATGCACTGACCGAATATACTGACACACATCCACTTTCTTTCTCAACTGATCACTTATAACTTAACCGAGAGAATACTTGCGGAGACGGGTATTTTGATATAATTTTGTGTGTATGTGTCCGTTCAAGCGCAAGTAAACACCGAAAGTGGAATCAATTCGGTGTTCAAGGGCTGTCTGAAACGCACCTCTCTCTCTCTCTTTCCCTTTCTGCAGTCCCGATTTCACCTCTTCTTTTGCATTTAAAATCGTTTGATGTGTAAATTGGCAAGACAAAACACATCCAAATACTAAACTTTCACTCTATTATGGTTGAATTTAGCATTTAATCCGCGAAGCACATACGTGCCGAACCGTGGGTACGTGTTGCAGTGCATATGCGGTACAGTGCTTTCACATATACTGCGTTTGCAGTGCACAACTGATCCACGGTTGTACCACGAACAAACACATTTACTCACTATTTGTATTTCAAATCCAGAAGCTATCAGCAACTTTTATTTTTTTTTAATTGTCAGCATTGCGATTCTCTTTGTAGGCTACACATATACACTCTTTAATAAACGTATTCACGTTTAAACACAATTTAAACAACATATTATTCAATGCATTAGGCTACTTCTATATAGATTATATATTAAGTTGCTCAAGCAAGTGGTAAAATATTTAACCATGTACTTCACAAAAATCGCAACATTTTAAATTAAAATGTAAAAAAAACAGCAGAGTGAATGTGTATGTGTGAAACGGGCGTCGCAGATTGACTGTAATCCGTTGCACCCCTAATAATTAATGAACGCTCATCATATCATGATTGTGATCTTACCAGAGATGGAGAAAAATCCTACTCCAGTAAGTAAACGTGTCCCTGTCCAAAAATGTCCCCTCTTTAATATGTAATATTTGAATATAGCAAATCAAATTTAGAAATCAAAACAGTGCCGCTTTTGTGCATGTAAATATGTGATTGTAAATCACCTTTAAGCTAATTTCAACTAGAGAAAACAGAAAACTATGTATATTCACATGCTGTATTGTGGTTTATATATTGGAGTCATTTTAATATGCTAAAATATATTAATTCTAATTATTTAAACATATTATTTATGATGATTATTTGTGGTGCGTGTATTTTTATTTTTAAAAATGCCTTATGATAAAATGTGTTTTGGTTTTTACATTCACATTTATATGAAAAAAAAAATCTATCTTAATCAATACTTGATTTATCTGAATAAATAAAGAATACTTGATCCTACTAAAAATAGTAGAATATGAACATAATTAAAGGTAGGGCTGGGAATCCATTTTCACTGGCCCCACCACAAAGTAATAAATACATAAAATAGTATTTTTTTTGTTGTTTTTGACCCATGCATTTTATCCTTGTATTGTAATAAATAAGGTTATGACACCAAAAATGTTAGATACCAGTGAAATTTAAAAATTCTCGATTCTAATTTCACTAGCTAAAACTACTAAGATTAGATATGATCAAAGATTATTAAAAAACAAAGTAAACAGTCATTAATAATAAAAAAATAAAAAATAATTAAACTACAAGCAATCATACAAATAAATAAATAAATAAATACATACAATAGAACAAGATACAAATGAAAATAATCAGTGCTTTTAAGATTTTTCAGGTAACAGTTTCTCAGGTACAGAAATTTTAAACGAATGTAAAATAACACTGCATATATTCTTCACTGTACAAATTAAACAAAGATTAATCCTTATTAAAGTTACAAAAACGAGATTCCGTGAAGAGCATTTACATCGATTCACAGCGAAAGAGTAACACTTGACCTTGACGCAGAACGTAATGACCAACGTAGAAGCACCGAGGATAGAGCAAAACAAAACACCAGTCACGAATTAGAAGTCTAAAATGACAATTTACAATTAAAAACAGTTTTACCCACTCCACAGTACACCAAAAGCAAATAAATTATAACGCCAGACTATCGATGTAAATTACTGTTGCATCTCATTATTCTCTCAAAAGACATTTACATCGATAGTCTGGCGTTATAATTTATTTGCTTTTGGTGTACTGTGGAGTGGGTAAAACTGTTTTTATGGCAGGCTAGCAGATACCGTTGACTTGCGCTAGCCTAACAGCCTGGACAGTGACAGCATCGGAGTTTACAAGAGAGCAACTTTACCCTAATTTAACATTAATAATGTGGTGTTGTTTTTTGTGCAGGACAAGATTTATTGTGTAACATACACCTCAGTAGAAAAACACCTTTATACCTTTAATATAACTTTTTTATGTCAATTATTACATAATTCATAGAAATACAATTAACTAATTTATCTCATCTTACCTCCCAAAGACTCAAGATGTCTTCAAAAGAGAATTCTCTCTTAAACCAAATCAGTAACCATCGGAAACAGAAACAAAGTGAACCACTGTCCTGAGAGTCTGGGAGAGAAAACCACAACAAATATTAAACAGATCATGCCCCCATGAATCCACCAAAAAAAAAAAAAAAAACTTTTTTTTTGTACATTTATTGAGAGTGTGTGTTTGTATTTACCCAGGTAGTCACACAGCTCTGGATCGAGTGCCCTCAGTAGGAGGCTGAGCTGAAGGAGCTGCTGTTTCATGGCCTCCTGAGACTCTTCAAAGTTTTGGTGCTAAAGTCAGAGAAAGACTTAATGCATGAATTGAATTGAATATGAATTGAATAACACACAAATGAAAAACAAGAGTATTTACTGACCAGTAGATCCATGAAGCCTGTCAAACACCAGAAGGACTCCACCTCATTCTGGGTAACAAAGAGGAGTGGAGACAGAAGGTCGCTCATCCCCTGGACATAACCTTCAGGGCAAAGTGAGAGAGTAATGAAGTGAGATAGCAGCATCCTCTAGTGGTCGGTAGGTGGAATTAAAATGACATAAGTGAGTTGCACATACCTAGATCAAAGTTATACATGCAGTACGTCATCAGTACATCATTGAGCAGAGTAAGCCCTGGGTTGTCGCTCCCAGAAAAAAAGGAATTGTGTCTGTCTGTTCGATTCACATCTCGTTCTGTCACATCAGAGAGTAGGAGCCAATCAGATGTAGAAAGTCACCAGTTAAACGTGCTGTAAGATTAATGACACAGCTGAACGTACCTATGAGGCTACGGTATCCTCGGAAGAGAGAGTTCCTCATCTCCTGCTCTTCACTAACTGATTTCCACTGAACCTTCATCCGGAAATATTCATCTCTGAAGAGGAAAAGAACAAATGGAAACATCTCATTAAAGTTAATAGAATAATTTACATTGATTTTTGTTAGAAAGATTTGAAAAGAGGGTACAAGTTCAAAGTGGTAATAATATGCATATACACCATTGTTCAAATGACTGGGGTTAGTAAGATTTTTTTTAAAGAAATGTTACTTTTATTAAGCAAAGATGCATTCAATTGATCAAAAGTGACAGTGCAGACATTTATGTTACCAAAAAAAATCTAATAAATGCTGGTCTTTTTATTCTGAAAATAAAAAAATCAGTTTCCACAAAAATAGTAAGCAGAAAGACTGTTGTCAACATTTATAATAAGAAATGTTTCTTCAGCAGCAAATCATCATATTAGAATGATTTTCTGAAGGACCATGTGACACTGAAGACTGGAGTAATGATGCTGAAAATTCAGCTGTCAACATTACATATTGAAATATTAAAATAGGAAACAGTTATATTAAATTGTTCAATGTGTAAACTTGTGAGCAGTGAGCACAGCCTTCTTTCAAAAACATTTTTTTTAAATCTTACCAACCCCAAACTTTTGAGCAGCAGTGTGCATATCCTGTGCTAAGCTTAGGTAGAGTGATCATGAGAATACTAAAGAAAAAGGACACAGGAAACCACAACAGCTGGAAATAGCTCACACTGGGTTGAGAGAACAAATACAGAATGTAAATTTGGACATCTTTGTGGGTTGAGACAAAAAAACAAAACATGTTCAGCTTACGTTTTGACCCTAAGGATGTCCTCTCTCTCGTTGCTTGTGCTGTTCCATGGGTAGAATCCCAGTAAGAACTTCCATACCTCCTTCCGGAGAGATGGAACAATGCCCTAGAAAAAGCAGAAACGTTTTGATTCAATGGAAACTCCATTGGTTTGTGGCATCTAAGCAGGATTAAGAAAAGATCAGTGAAACATAGACACACCCCTCTAAACACTAGCTCTTTGACCCTCTGTGGATCTGTGACACGGCCCTCTGGATCCAAAAACTGATCCCAATCATCCAAAGGCTTTCCTCTTTTGACCTCTGGTCTGGGACCGAGCTCCGCTCCCTGATGGAATATCATTTTTTTTCATGTTTACACACTAAATCAACATTTATAGATAGACAGTCAGAATCCACTGAGACTCACGCAGGTAATGAGCTCAAAGCCTGGCTCCTCATCAGCTGAATGTGGGAAATGGGCGTCCTGAGGTGAACGGTTACTGTGGGGCGACTCTGGATGTCTAAGTGTTCCCCGGAAGAAGTTAGTCACTTTGGAGAAGCCCCCAAATGTGGTCGCATAAGGGTCCTGAATGAACCTCTGTAGATACAACCAATCAGATGGCATGTTTACAGGACCGTGCTTATGGCTCTAGCCACACTAAAAATACAATAAATTTGACTTACAGACACAAGGTCTGCACTGGTATCATCAAATAGGTGCAGCTCATCAAACGACTGCGACAGGGCCCCAGAGTCATGTGGGTATGCCAAGAAGAGCCTACCATCCATCGGGGACCTTAGAGCAGAATGTGTCACATGAGTATGTAAATACATAGGCACTAAAATTAAAAAGGGTTGGTTGCAAAAAGATATATTAGTATGCCACTCACGGGGCCAGTCTGATGTAACGCTGCATGGCTTTTAGCAGCTCTCTAGTGCCCCCTCGACGGAAATGCAGGGGTGGGAGAGGATCGCCCCCTCTGCTGGTCAGCACCAAGAAGTTTCTTCCCAGAGAGAAGCGAGCCCGCCGAAGGGAGTACAGCTCCGAAAGGGGCAGAGAGAATGAGCCCCACTGACCTGCCAAAAGATGGAGGACATCAACTTTTGAAAGCATGTTTAAAATGCAAGTGTACATCATCGGACAAGTACCAGTTTAGCACAGTACCTGTTTCTCTGACCGGTGGAAGTTCCTGCCGTCTGTCCGGCTTGACTCTACTGATGACGGCCCAGTCTGGCTCATA
This sequence comes from Phoxinus phoxinus, assembly GCF_949152265.1. NCBI lineage: Eukaryota > Metazoa > Chordata > Actinopteri > Cypriniformes > Leuciscidae > Phoxinus > Phoxinus phoxinus. Next base: position 27,033,794 of record NC_136876.1, read on the forward strand.
GCCTGGGTCAAACTTAGTTTCCTCTTCCCCTCCTTCGCCATCCTTTCAAAAAACAGAATGTAATGAGAGATTAAGAGAGAAACAGAGGTTTAGGTGGCATAGAATACCATTGAAAAGGTTTGGGCAGATTTTTTTTTGGCAGTTTTTTTTTTTCTCACCATTTTTTTTATTCAAAATACTGTAAAGGAACAGTAATACTGTGAAATTTTACATTTTAAAATAACTTTTCTATTTGAATATATTTTCAAATGGATTTTATATATATCTTCTTATAGAAATATCTTCCTTTGCTTTGAGCGTTGTAACTTTGCAGACGTTGTTTATGGTCAAACAGCAACAGTACATACTAACTAAAGTTAGAAAAGTGAAATCATAATCCACCACCCCTTTAAATTAGCTAGAATGCAACTGTACACCCTTGGCCCTATGAATATGCAAATTAGCCCTGCCTCCACTCACTCACTCACACCAGCTGAGATCCACTCATTGACGATCACGATTGACGTGATTGGTTACAAGGTAGTTTGTGATGTCAGAAACACCAGCGTTTTCAACCTGCATTTTTGGTCTTTGGTTCACCGCAGTTTCAAGGAGAAAATACTTAGCAATGGTGTTGACTAATGCACTTACATGGTTTGTCCTATAGCACATTAAAAACACCACATAGACATATAAACAACATTAAAAGCTTGATTTTCACCACAGGGGGACTTAAATAATTTCTCAGGGTTTTACACTTTCGTGGTAAAATATACATGACTTTAACAGTTATTCTTAAAGGCAATTTTACTTTTATAGAGATTTAAAGACTTAAATATCTACAGTAAGACAAAAACATTTTCATTTCCATCAGTTTTACATGACCTTTAGGATTTTATTTCCATGACTTTTCCAGGCATGGAATTAAAAAAATTCCCCATGTTTTGGTCAATATTGACCTTAACTGATTATGTGACAAGTGATCTTTGAACTTTGAAGAGCAAACTGGCACTGCATCGAAATTGACTTCCCTACTATATAATATGTGAAAAACAGTCTGCCAACAGAGTAGTATGTCCAAATGCATTCATATTCGAAAAACAGTAGGAGAAAAGGATGACCTACTACTTTCGGTCATATTCTGAAGTGCGCATTCGATAGATATTTTAATATCCCATGAGGCCACAGGACAGTAACATGGCAGATGTAGTACATCCACATTTCATTCGTACTACCCACATTCATATGTAGAACACACTTTTTAACAGTCGCCAAGTTCAAATTCAAATTGAAGACCTCTACATCCTCCTCTAGTCATTCTCTTACCAACCTTTTTGGTGTAGAAGACAGCAGGAGCATTTCTCCCATCATCCTCAACAGGACTCCATTCAAGTGCCGGCTCTCCATCCTATAAGAGTTTAACCATCACAACAGCCTTTAAATACTCTTAGGTTTTGTAAATGTTGTTAATAGATATTCCTAAAGACAAACGTATTTATTAATATAAAACAACAAATAATATATTATATAATAATAAATATAAACATATAATAAGCGTTTAATAATAACATTTGATAATCCTAATACTGTCTGTTACATACCCGCTCAACTATCCGGATAAAGCCGGGGATGGTTGTGTCATGATTGCTCCTCTTGGCATTGGTGTGGAGGTAAACTCCCTCCTTCTCAAAGATCAGCTGATGAATGACATAATATAATCACACTTTTACAGTAGGAATGCCAACAAAAGCTATAGATAGAAACAAATATGTTATGATCCTAGTTCTGATCAACAGCACTAAACAGATTTAAATAATTTAAATGGTTGGCTTTCCCACCCATGATACCACAAAAAAATATAGAGTACATTTCCTAATATACTTAAATAGATTGATAATTCAGCGTGTTACAAATTATGTATTTCAGCAACAGATAATAATCACAGGGGGAAAGCGGTAGTTTCAATTCAGCTAACGTTATCTATGGTATTGCTTTTCGTAATGAGCATATCTCTCCAGTTAACTGGTTTAACCAGTAACGTACTTCAAAACATTTGCCTTGCTGAACGTGTTACTCAATGGGCGACAGTGATATTTGAAATCAGTCCATCATAAAGACATGATGACAGTGACAAACAGTCAGGCTTGAACAGCGTCAGTCAGTCACCAGCCAGAGCTATCGCTAACTAGCTCCAGCTGTGGAAAACTGTCCTATACCATCACAATAGATGCGTCAAAAGGTCAAATCGGTATATATAGTTTTGGGTAGTATAATGTCACATGTGACATCGTCGATTTTAACTTGAGGTTATTGACAAACACTATCACTACTCACCTTGTGACTCTCTTGCTTCGCCTCCATTCCTCCCACTGTGTTGACCAAAACAATCGCACTTCCGTTTTTTTTTCTGGATGACACCGCCCACCTCCTCATCAGCCAATCAGAGTATCAGAAATCATGACGTATCTTTGGCGCTGCAGTGAGAGGAGAGCCACTTGTTTATTTGTGCGATCAGTTGGTATTTAATTTTCTATGGAAGAATCGTGTGCACTACATTCGTAAATATGTTATAAAAAATTCGCTTAGAAATGGTGGCCTTGATTTTCTAGATTTATCTACTTTAAATAATAGCATACCCTCAAAATGAATTTGTTTATATATATATATATATATATATATATATATATATATATATATATTTCCCTAAAAAAAATTGTGACCGACTTGGGGGCCTTTCCTTTTGAATAATGTGTGATTATAAAACTGACAAATTGCCAGTGAAACTTTCTGCCTTTCATGCTCAAGCTATTGGCTTGGAAACCTATCTTTTTACATAGATAGGTTAATAGATAGATAGGCATAGATAGATTAGCCTAATATATAGATACATAGATAGATTAAGATCGATAGATAGATACATAAAAATAACATTATGCACAGTGAGGAGCCTACAGGTTACAAGCTTCACACATATTAGAAAAATACAATAACAATTTTTTTTTTTTAATGGCTCGTTGTCAAGGTTGTTCATCAACACCTGACCACTAGGTGTCACCGTTGAGACGGGTGTCGGATTGTTTCGAAGCCTCGACAAATGTGAAGTCCCAAATGTGAAGAGTATGGGGAGGCTGCAGACCTGGAGCCGGTAGATATAGGCATAGATATTATATAGAGACTAGATGCCCTATTGGCCGCTGGGCACCGAGAAATACGGCCGCCATCTTAAACCGGTCGTACTCCTAGTTTCGTTGCTTAGCAGCAGTTAGATTCCAGAGCACTGTGGAGCATTTTCCTGTTCTAATCGGCGGACCAGCGCAAATAGGGCCCGGGATTACTTTTAACAAGTAAATTTTAACATTACCGTACGTTTGGTTGTATTTTGTGAATAGAATATTACCAGATAATTGAGGAGGAGCAAGGATCTTTGATATTACTGTACTGAAATCGTAGCCAGCTAACGTTAGCTAGGCTGTGTTTACTGCATCACTCGGCATGGAGAGGTGGGGTAAAGTAATTACAAGAGCTTCTCGGTTATCAGATACAAGCATTCAACGGCCCTGTAGTATAAACATATATACATATAGGTTATTTGTGTTTGCGCATGTGATATCAGGAAGCAATGTAACGTTAATAACGTTAACGTTAAGTTACCTGTGTAATACACACATGACGGCGTCGGCGATGCGCAAATCGTGTGTGTGTGTGTGTGAGAGAGAGAGAGAGAGAGAGAGAGAGAGAGAGAGAGAGAGAGAGAGAGAGAGAGAGAGAGAGAGAGAGAGAGAGAGTGTGTGTGTGTGTGTCACAAATCATTATTGTTTCTTCAACTTATTAAAATATCTTACTTTACTGCAACTCTGTTTCTGCTTCTTTATCATATTTATAGTGTGTGATTTATAAAATACCTTAAATACTACATCACATATTATGATTTTGGACGTCTGGTCACTTTATATCTTATATCAGAATATTATATTACTGTTAAGCCTACTATGAATATTAAAATATGCCGAACCATGTGTCCTGTATCATAGCTACATGAATGACATTTGCAGAAAAAAACCCCGCATGAAAATCAGTTCGGTCTTCAGTGAGGTATGATTAATTAAATGCGCTGACAGCTCATTGCACCTGTAATCAGATTACACTGAGTGGAGCGGGTGACCGGTTTAAGATGGCGGCTCCACGGCTCGACCGCGCTAATAGGCAGTAGCGGTCGATAGGGCGTCTATCTATATGATGTCTATGGACCCAAACAGTTTTACGCCCCTGGCAGTTTTACGCCCCTGTTGTTCCTGATGCGTCCAGTAGGGGGAGACTGTACAGCGACACGAATTGAGGTATGTTTTAATCTTTTTTTAAATTAATTAATTAATTTATTTTGTATTGCAAATGAAAGGATACAGACATTAACAGTGAGAAGAGGGGGAAAAAAAAGAAAAAAAGGGGGGTATACGGACATCAGAAGAGATTGAATTAGGCTACACAAATCAATACAATATTACATTTTGTCAATAAAAAATGAAAGGTTCTTTACAACAGACTCAAGGATATTATTTGTTTTAGAAACCTTTGAGTTTAAAGGTTTTGACATTGGATGGTTCTGTCTTTATGCAGATGAAACTTGCCCAGAATTTACCAAAAAGTTCAGGACGATCTGGCTTAAATTTATCTTACCACGTATGTAGGACACTGTTTTGTAGCTGTATGACGACCAATAGAGAATAGTACAGCAGATATTAAATCGAGGGTCCATAAGATTACACGGTACTGTATGTCTAATGGTCTAAATATGGTTAATATCTAAATGTAACTTTATATAAATTCACAACAACATATTTCACTTAGTCTCCATATAAAAACATACGGTAAATAGGCCTATAACTGCAGTAGGTCATATCATTACTTGTCATAACACGTAGTTGATCCAACTATGTGTATTTTTAATTTTTCAATTCACAAAAACAAGTCTTTTGTAGGCTGAGTGAAGAGAGTGAACACCGACTGAATATCTGCATCTATTTTTCTATTTTAATCCGTGCAGATCTACACTGTAGCGTTTATATTTAAATGAACAAAAAACACAAAATTGTCAAGTCCATGGACGGGTTATTAATGTGTTAGCGTCGATTTAATGATGTTATTTCGCAGTATATCTCCCTACTGGACGCATCAGGAACAACAGGGGCGTAAAACTGCCAGGGGCGTAAAACTGTTTGGGTCCTATATCTACCGGCTCTGGTCTGCAGCCTCCCCATATAGAATGTGAAGGCTGCATCATTCGAAGGCCGCGGACTTCAAATTAGGCAGCCTATGCGTCCTTTGAGTATAGCCTTCGTGGAATTTCCTAATTGAGGTGTTCCCGATTACCACTCCAGGGCAGGCGCCAAGCAACTAGTAGTTTTTCCCCAATGCGGTATTAGTGGTTATTAATAAAGCATAATAAAGTATCTCAATATTTATTTCATGAGTCAGCCCTGCAAACCAGTTGGTAGACAATAGTGGATAGTGGAAATATGCACTCAAACACTCAGAGACCATCAGATGATGTCCCACCAGCATGAGGCCTTACCAGGGTCTCTATTGTGGAGCCCATCCCCCGGTCCAGCAGCACACCAGGATCTCCCACTCAGCTGAAGAAAAGTCTACATCATTTTTTCTTATTTTATGTACTGTAAATTTAAATGTGTATGTTGATTTTGAGATTTTTAACGTATGTTGTAAATAGTTAGGTATAGAATCATTTGTTTCATGTAAAAATTATGACTGTCATTACAAAAATAAACAATGTCCAGAGCAATGAATTCTCTTTTATTTACACATTTAAAGTTGCATAAAAATAAATAAATGTACAGATTTTTTTTTTCCTTTTAAAAATATAAGTTAAACAATATATATATATATAGCCTATATATATAATATTTCTCAATCATTCTTTCAAGAAGAGAAAACTCTTTCTCTTTCACTTGCCTGTCCATCCTCTCCCTACTCTCCTGTGCTCTCCTCGCCTCTGCAGTCCCATGTCTTCTCTAATCAAGTCCAAAAACTCGTCCTCTCGGTCTCTTCTTCGTGGTGTTGATGCTGCTGGTGCTGGTGCCCCTGGCTCCTCTTCACCGTGGGCACCCACTGCTGAACTTGGCCCTGGTCTGTCCTCAGGGATTGAGGCAATGAGGACTGGGGGGTTGGTGGAGTGCCTCTGTCCCAACAACTCATCCATGAGGACAAACCAGGGCCAAGTTTCAGCAGTGGGTGCCCACGGTGAGAGGAGGAGACAGGGGCACCAGCAGCACCAGCATCCGCGTGAACCGGAATATTGAGCAGAGGGCAGGGTTTTACTTTAGCGCTCCTCCTCTTCATCTCTCGCCCATAGCAGAGTAACGGTTTGAGGGGAGTGGTTAAGCGTTTAGGCAACCCAAGCCGTCAAGCCTATGTCATTAGAAAAAGAACCATTCCAGACCGGAAGTAACTTTTCAGACTTTGATTAAAGATAACCACGGCAAACTAATTTTTTCTGTGTATTAACTTGCACGGATTAATTGTTCACCACAAGACTAGTAATATCCGCTAACAAAGTAAATAGGGTCAATTTTGATTTCATGCTGACTTTAACTGTTTCATTGTTTCACGAAGCCTCGATCTGCCCACCACTAATTGCAGGAAGGATATTTTATTCATCAAAAATAAAGCAAAAACAAAAACTATCCGAGGGGAAACCCAAGACTTGACTTGACTTGACTTGACTTGACTTGACTTGACTTGACTTGACTTGACTTGGCTAGGCTAGGCTAGGCAGACACATGCTACATTCAACATGCAAGCGACAACGAACCAGCATATGACTACAAACACAGGGAGAATAAATAGGGAGAGCAAGCAGGTAATGAGGGAGGACAGGTGGGGCAAATGAATCAATAAGGTAACAAGGTGAGAGGGGCTAAAGCCATTTTCTCAAAGGATCGCCAAAGCTCGGTTTACACCGACTGAAATTTCTAGCCACTGGGGGACCATATGCTAAGGGAACTCATATTAATGTTAAAAACCCTCAGAAAGTGAAAATTTCGTCACTACGATGGCCAAATGAAGCGTTTCGAAGCATTATTGCTTTCTGATACAATTGTGTCGAAAATGGTTAATTACTCAGAGCTTCATTCAGGCAGAAATTACAGCACCATCTCCTGGTGAAGTAAATGTAATGCAACAAAGCTGACAACCATAAAATGCAAGTAGGCTTATATGTTAACGCCCCGTTTATTACGTGTTTACCGAGGCGATCAAAGCTGAAACTGTGTTAGTGCTGTGAAACTCATTTATGTAGGTGAATTTTACAGATACTGATGAATTTCATGTGTTCACCTTGATAATAAAACATTAAGCATGATGTGTGTGTGTGTAATTATTTCTTTAGACAAGGACAGAAGATCAGACCAGCTTAAAAAAAGTTGGAAACCATCACAGAAATTCTAATGGTTTCTATTAAAATACCAATAGGAACCATTGGCTTTTACCATTTAAACCACTACAGAATTCTTTTTTGTAGTGTGTTTGGGACATATTCCATTATGATTTAATGCCCCCACCAATAGAACCCAACACATATCAGTAGACCCACAGCGACCACTATAATTTCCATTACAACCATTAAAATTCCCATGAAAACCATTAAATCCAATAGAATTTCTGTAATGGTTTCTATAGTTTTTTTTTAGCAGGGCAGTATTACTATGTGTGGAAGCTTTATCTTGTTTAGCTGTGGGAAGCAGAACTCTATAACTTGGTGGGACTGATATTTTTGTATGTTGAAAATGATGTGCTTGTGTAACTGGTTGTACTTGTATAATGTAGAGGGTTTTTGAAGTTTCTGTCTTTGATGCATGTTTTTATGTAACAATGTTCATATGTCCCCTAATGAATAGGCCTAATAATAATTTTAAAAAAATGTGGCAGAGGGTGTGCTTTGGGTACATGCAGAAGGCTTAGACAAAGTTGACACTTTTATAAGAAATACAGGCGCCAGGTTTCAAACCTGTCAACACTGGATTGGGCTGTCAAAGCAGCAGGTGGTTCACTACAGGAATTTGAATTTTTTTAAACGAATATTGAACATTTGAAATTTAACAAATTGAAATGTTTTTATGGCTGAATTTTATAGACATGTATTTTCAAACAGTAATATTCAGTTTAAAAAAAATCAGATTCAAGTTTTCAAGATGAAGAAATTCAGAACTTCAAATTCAGTTTTCTAAAATTCAATGTCAAAAATTCAAGTTCAAAAATTCAGATCTGACAGAAAGTAGGTCACAGGTCATCCACAGGGAAGAGTAGATGATCTCAGAAAAGTCGAACAGAGCATTTTGGCCAATTGGGGACTGCGGAAGTTTTCCAGCGCGAACGTGGTGGTGGTTCAAGAGGTTGCCACTCTCTGACTCTTGTCATGAATCGCCCGGAGGTCTATTACATGTACGGCGCAGTCTAGACCGGACGCGAACGGTGCGACGCGACCCGTGAAATCCCCAACAGCACACGGATTCCCCATCCTATTTCTGACCTAGTCCCAGCTCTTTGCAACAGTCGCTTCAAGCTGTGTTGCGTCGCGCCGCTCGCGTCCTGTCTGTGTAACTGAGGTCTAGTAGACAAGGTGGCGTTCTAATCAATTTTACACAAAATGTAGGCTACTTTAAAACAAACACCAGAGACCGCTTAGACAAATGTCCCACGTGCTGAGAACGCTAACCTAACATAAACACAAAATCATTCATGTTTAAGAATCTTAACGTTACCTCCGGGCGATTCATGACAAGAGTGAACATTCTAAAACGCTTACGTGAAAAACGCTTAACGTGGCTCACTGTACGAAGACAGTGATATTAAAGGACCAAACTCAGTACAAATCATATTAATAAACCATACTTTGTATAAAAAATCAGATGAGCCCAGAATACCTACGCAACGCGTTTAATTGTGCGTTAAGCATTTCCTTACCATAGAAAACCGTTATAAGAAAACGCTTAACGTGGCTCACTGTACAAAGACAGTGATATAAGGACCGTACACATCATATTAATAAACCATACATGTATAAAAAATCAGATGAGCCCAGAATATGAACGCAACGCGTTAAGCATTTCCTTACCATAGAAAACCGATAAGAAAACGCTTAACGTGGCTTACTGTACAAAGACAAGGACCAAACTCAGTAGCCTACGCATCATAATAATAAACCATGTATAAAAAATCAGATGAGCCCAGAATATGAACGCAACGCGTTTCATTACGCGTTAAGCAAATTCCTTAATAGAAAACCGATATGAAAACGCTTAACGTGGCTTACTGTACGAAGACAGTGATATTAAAGGACCAAACTCAGTACAAATCATATTAATAAACCACTTTGTATAAAAAATCAGATGAGCCCAGAATATGAACGCAACGCGTTTAATTAAGCATGTTCTAATCATAGAAAACCGTTATAAGAAAACGCTTAACGTGGCTTAATAAACCTTAAAAAACCATAGGCCTACTATGTATAACAAATCAGGATTAAGGTTTATTAAGCCACGTTAAGTGTTTTCTTATCGGTTTTCTATGGTAAGAACATGCTTAACGCGTAATTAAACGCATTGCGTTCATATTCTGGGCTCATCTGATTTTTTATACATGTATGGTTTATTAATATGATGTGTACGGTCCTTATATCACTGTCTTTGTACAGTGAGCCACGTTAAGCGTTTTCTTATAACGGTTTTCTATGGTAAGGAAATGCTTAACGCACAATTAAACGCGTTGCGTAGGTATTCTGGGCTCATCTGATTTTTTATACAAAGTATGGTTTATTAATATGATTTGTACTGAGTTTGGTCCTTTAATATCACTGTCTTCGTACAGTGAGCCACGTTAAGCGTTTTTCACGTAAGCGTTTTAGAATGTTCACTCTTGTCATGAATCGCCCGGAGGTAACGTTAAGATTCTTAAACATGAATGATTTTGTGTTTATGTTAGGTTAGCGTTCTCAGCACGTGGGACATTTGTCTAAGCGGTCTCTGGTGTTTGTTTTAAAGTAGCCTACATTTTGTGTAAAATTGATTAGAACGCCACCTTGTCTACTAGACCTCAGTTACACAGACAGGACGCGAGCGGCGCGACGCAACACAGCTTGAAGCGACTGTTGCAAAGAGCTGGGACTAGGTCAGAAATAGGATGGGGAATCCGTGTGCTGTTGGGGATTTCACGGGTCGCGTCGCACCGTTCGCGTCCGGTCTAGACTGCGCCGTACATGTAATAGACCTCCGGGCGATTCATGACAAGAGTCAGAGAGTGGCAACCTCTTGAACCACCACCACGTTCGCGCTGGAAAACTTCCGCAGTCCCCAATTGGCCAAAATGCTCTGTTCGACTTTTCTGAGATCATCTACTCTTCCCTGTGGATGACCTGTGACCTACTTTCTGTCAGATCTGAATTTTTGAACTTGAATTTTTGACATTGAATTTTAGAAAACTGAATTTGAAGTTCTGAATTTCTTCATCTTGAAAACTTGAATCTGATTTTTTTTAAACTGAATATTACTGTTTGAAAATACATGTCTATAAAATTCAGCCATAAAAACATTTCAATTTGTTAAATTTCAAATGTTCAATATTCGTTTAAAAAAATTCAAATTCAGAACTATTTAAACTACCACCTAAAATTCAATTTTGTTAGATTACACTTGCAAATAATTCAGATTTACACAATTCAAATTCAAATCATTTTGTCATAATATAAGCTCCATAAATGAACCAGTGTGTTTGCTTCAGAAGTCATTTTCACGTGACTAGTGACGTAATGAGACAAGCTCCGAAGCAGTGGTTCATTGCAAGGACCGCTCGAGTTTGAAGCAAGCTTCGGAGCGTCAGTGTCAGATGTAACATCACGACCTGCAATTGAGTCCTCGCTTCATCTCCTCAACCCCCACACCTGACAGCATGATGCTGATATAGTGCCTTTTAATTAATAGAGTGACCTTGGATTTTTATACAGCTTGAAAACACCCTCACAGCCTCGCTCTCACCTGGCATGGCGCTGCTCAGTCTAAGGTCCTGAATCTAGTCTTTAAGAAAGATATGTCAGTCATGCCAGACAGTGAGTAGGCCTAATGTCAGCATTTCAATAATTATTATTATTTATTTATTTTATGTATTAGGCTATTGTGTATTATTATTTCAGTTTGATGAAAATTGTAAGGTGATTATGCGATATGACACACCAACTAATTTTTGGCCTATGAGTGCCACTATGAATTTTAAATAGGCTAAACTCTGTAGTCGTACAGTCTGCGCCAAAAACATTAATGCACATCGAGTCAAGTAAATCATTATACATCGTTCATTATCATCAAACAATGTCACACTTGCTCTCTTATTTGTACTTTCTGCACGTTACCTCTGCAAATGTGGTGACCTATTTTTTTACAGTCTATGGTGTTGACGCATGATCTCGCTCCGAATGTTGCCATGTCCACTCACAACGCGTATTCTGGGGCTTGTTCTGTGCGATTTGCGTTTGCAGATAAATGAGCAGTAGCTGATTGCATTTTGGGGGGAATAATTCCCAGGTGGTCCAATTGAACAATGAATACAATAAAACAAATTAAGATTAGTAAATTATAAATAAATAGTTTAAATAATAGGCCTACATGTAGGCTAGCCTAGCCTAGGCCAGGTCTAGTGAGTAAAAAATAAATGTCATTGTAATGTAATAGAAATTCCTGCTTTGTGTGTTTTATATGCTAATTGACAAAGAAAAGAACGCATGGAAAAGTAAATAGGTCGCTTATTTTGTGCATGTTTTTCAGACCATTTGTTTGTTTCTCATGCGCAATCTGGCAACACTGTTCTGCTCCTACTGTAAACATCGCTGTGCGCGTCGCTGCACTGGAGTCTAGGGGAGAGAGAGAGACAGGCACAGGGTAATAGGCTCCGAACAAAGAGGGCTGAATAAAGTTGGAAGTAAAGGACGATTGTGACAGAGGCTGGAGGATATTAAGAGGGTAAGTCAACTAATTGTGTTTCTTTCCTCGAAGCAAACCGATTGATTATGCAAAACGTTTAAATAGATTTTTAGCTGCATTGCTAACGCTGAAGCGCACTGGCCTGTCTGTGTATTTCACTTGGCCACTTACCAGTGAACTAATCAACAAGTTCTACATCAGTTAATGTCGTGATGCAAACACCCCGCTGTTTAGCCGTAGATTTTGGCAGTTACATATTAAAGCGGATAGTGACAGACAAACAAACGAAAGCAGCAGAAATAATGGTTGGCTGTACGTCATGTTGTCCAGAAAATGCGAGAGACAGACAAGTCCGCTGCATGCAGCTGCACAACAGGCCTCGAAATTATTATTTTTAGCGTTTCACAAAGACTGATCCTCGTTTAAACGAGAACGTCCCAAACAGACGTGTACGTGTGCTACACGTGCGAGTGAATGGAGGCGTACCTTTTAAAGTGAGTGAGGGGGTTGTGGCACAGCATTTGATGAGCCAATTCGGAATAAAAATGCATGTCTATTTTGCCTAAATAAGCATAATTATATTTTTTATTGCATTTTTGATTCATGCATATTGTCCTTCCTTTTCTAGGTAACATCTGGAAGTCGTGGCATCCTCCCATCTCTCCCCTAGTTCTCTCATGCTCGCAGACACCTTCACCCATTTCAAATGTGCCTCTTCCAACAGTCCCGTTAGCATCATCTAAACCAAGTTCTCATTACCAAAGAGTTGTTACCACAAAAACACATTTCATAAACACACACACACCAGCATTCCAGCATTCCAAAACAACCAATTCCAAAAACCGTTCAATAGAGCCATAGGTTGTTTTATAAACGCATCATGGCCTCTGTCACCAAATCCTCTCACCCTGAGATCCCTGATAATCACAAGGAGAGCTGGCTGGCGCTGCTTGCTGCCGCTGAGGCTTACAGCCAGACGTCCGGTTGTGATTTGGCTATTTTGACCGCGTATAAAAAGTTCCGTCCCTCCGGGATCGAAGTGGAAGGAATGAGGAATAACGACGGGGGCGGAACTTCCATAAGCAGAAAGTTTGATTATGCCTATCACGTTTGGGGACAAGGGGCACTGGCTGAGTCGTCACGGCGATACATGGATGACATCGCCGTTCTGCACTCCACCACTGTACTGACGGCACACAGACACAAACGTCTGAATACAGTGGAGGGAGGAGCCAAACTGGGCTTGGATGTGCCGTCTGACAGGCTGGTGAGTGGTGATTCGTTACTGCTGGGGGAGGGGGACACCTTGATCACAACACCTCATGACTTTCTGTGTCTTCTTTCCAAAGAGCTTGACTGGAGATGGAGTCGGGACAGTTAGTCCCAACATGAGGCTCTATTCTCAGAGCTACCCGTCCATCTACAGCTCAGCTACTGCCATTGGCCAGCCAGGTGGTCAGCATGGAGAGCGTGAAAGGGAGAAAGTGGCGATGGAGGATCATGAGAAGGCGAGAGAGAGAACGGAAATTGTGGACTTGGAGGAAGAGGAGGAGGATGATGATGATGATGAAGAGGAGGAGGATGATGAGGAGGAAGAAGAAGATTTGGATGGAAGGAGACGTAACCTGAATGAATCGGCAGGTAAGTTCACCTGTTGATGAGATGGTGTTTGTCATTCCTTTAGGTTATTTGGGAATTCAAATTCAACTCTCTTATTTATCAGGTGTCTTCTCAATGGATGAGGATTCTCTGTCCCGGGACTGTGAGCCCTTCTTTGAGTCTGATGGGGAGGAGGAGAGCACTGATGGTGAATTATTTATTAAATATTATTTATTTAAATGTATTTAATGGTATGTACCAAATTCTGACAAAAGCCAAAACTAACTTTCATGTTATGGCACATTTTTTCATGTTTAGACATTACAGCATTATAATATGCAGTATTAAATATAGATTTGTTGTTTTATTATTAGTTTTTTAAAAGATTAACTTTAAGTGGGTGTTAGAATGTCATCTATATGTAAAGATAGGGGAAATGAGCATACACAAAAATATCTTCAGCTCATACAGGAACACTACTGTTCAAAAGTTTGGTGTCAGTACTTATTTTGTTTTTAAAAGAAAATAATACTTTTATTCAGCAAGGACACTTATGTCTTGAAGATAAAGACATTTATAATGTTACAGATTACACATTACCTTTTTATTCATCAAAGAATCCTGTATACAAATGTATCACAGTTTCCACACAAAAAAAATACTAAGCATCACAACTGTTTTCAACATTAAATAAGCAATGTTGTGTTGTGCAATGTAAAAAGTGTTTTTTAAGCAGCAAATCCGCATTTTATAATGATTTCTGAAGGATCATGTGACACTGAAGACTGGAGTTCAGATGCTGAAAATTCAGCTTTACCATCACAAGAATAAATTACTTTTTAAAATATATTAAAATAGAAAACAGTTATTTTAAATTGTAATGTTTTACAATAATACTGTTTTTACTGTATCAAATAAATGCAGTCTTGAGCATAGGAGACTTATAATCTCTAATACCGGCTATGTTACCAATATAAGATTCAGTTTAAAATCCTTATTCTGTGATCACGAGCGATTGGTAATATCATTGAAAGTATGGAAACCCTGTGTGAGAAACTGTGAGTAAATATAATGACTCTCCATGTTTTAAGTGCTGTTCAAAGAGATCATTATCTGAGTTGTGTCTGACACTGGAAGATAAATGTGTTTTTATTGCTGTTCATGTATTTATATCTGTTTTTATTGCTGTCAGGCTCTCTGAGTGAAGAAGCCCCTCCCCCTCCCCGGGGCTTGGCAATGGGTCACCTGGCATCTCGCTCGTCTAACCCCATGGCAATGGCTCGTTCACTGCCTGTGTCTGTACCAGTGTGGGGCTACAGGAACAACCATGCCCATCAGGGTGACCCCCATAGTGGAGAACGGGTCAGTTACACATCCGCTTCTTACATGCCCTCATCTACATATACCCTTCTTCTACAGCTTTTTTTTGTTTAGCAGATGATGTATGCACTTTTAGTACAAAATGTGGTAAATTGAAGGTAGCAAAATTATGCAACCAACTTAGATAACTCATTTGGCCAATGTGTGGTATGTGCTGTGATGCACCATTTATGACCATTTTCATACAAAATGGTAGATGGTGCAGAAGGAAATGTGTATTTCCAATATGTACACTACCTTTCAAAAGTTGGGGATTGGTAAGATTCTTTTAAGGTTTTTGAAAGAAATATCTTGTATGCATCTAGACTGCATTTATTTAATCAAGAATGCAGTGAAAACAGTAATATTGTGAAATATTATTATAATTTAAAATAACTTATATTTTAATGTTTTATATGAAATATTGAAAACAGTTGTGCAGCTTAATGGGTTAGTTTACCCAAAATTGACAATTCTGTCATGTTGTTCCAACCCCGTAAGACGTCCGTTCATCTTCGGAACACAAATTAAGATATTTTTGTTGAAATCTGAGAGCTTTCTCACTCCTTCATAGGCTTCTAGGTAATTTAATCTTGCCGGACCAGAAAGTTAGTAAAGACAATGTTTAAATAGTCTAAGTGACTACAGTGGCTCAACCTTAAGTTTATCAAGTGACGAGAATACTTTTTGTGCGCAAAAAACTAAAATAAACGACTTTAACCATTAATTTTCTTCCGTGTGGGCCTCTGACGTGAGTTCACGCGAGAGCCACGACGCATGCGCGAGAACTGACAAGATGACGCTCGCAATCATTTGATGGGAAAGTGAAAGGTAAGCCATTCATTTTGCGGCAAAGCACTTATGTTTTCTCGTTGGTTTCTCACGATTTGGACATCCAGGAAATGCATACATTAGAACCATTTTAAACACTACATCGAGACCCATCTGCGTCCTCTTCTCAGTTTTCGCACATGCGTCGTGGCGCTCGCATGAACTCACGTCAGAGGCCCACACAGAAGAAAATGAATAGTTAAATAAAGTCGTTATGCTTGCGCACAAAAAGTATTCTCGTCGCTTGATGAACTTAAGGTTGAGCCACTGTAGTCACTTGGACTATTTTAACGACATCTTTACTAACTTTTCTGGGATGGCAGTCAGATATCGGTTACCTAGCAGCCTATGAAGGAGTGAGACAGCGCTCAGATTTTAACAAAAATATCTTAATTTGTGTTCCGAAGATTACGGGTTTGGAACAACATGAGGGTGAGTAATTACTCACAGAATTTTCATTTTTGGGTGAACTAACCCATTCATATTTTTCTGGAAACTGATATTTTCTTTCAGGATTTTTGGATGAATAGAAAGTTTAAAAGAACAGCATTTATTTGAATGTTACAAAATATTTCTCTTTGTAAAAGTATTTACTGTTACTATTGATAAATTGAATGTTTCCTTGGTTGTTGTTTTTTAATCTGACCTAAACTTTTGAATAGTAGTAGAAGTAGGCCTATAGTTTTGTTCTATTGTATAAGATTTATAAAAAGTTCATCATCAATAGTAAACCAATATTTTCAGTGCTACAAATTTTTGTATTGACTCATTAGCTTTGCCACATGCTAACATTTTATTTAGCAGAATCTGTCACAAATCAGTCACTTATTAGGCTCCATTGTATTATGGTAAGTATTACAATTTTACCTTTAAAAAAAACGGCCAAAAAAAAAAACATTTTCCCACTGTAAAATTTTCAATAAAACTGTATTTAAATACATTTTGGGGGTGAATCTATGTACTAAACATAAACGGTGCAATATTATTGTACTGTATTATTGACCTAGTTATGGAGATAACGTTTTGTTGCCAAGTCCTTTCTGACTACCACCCTTGCACCACCCTTGCTGACATTGTGATAAAACCCACCTAGATATTTGGTTTATTTTGTAGAAAATGTTTATTACACTTCTCATAATTTTGTCATATATAATTACTTTTTCATTTGTGTTTAACTTGATTAAAAGGACACTTTTATTTTAGGTGGGCTGTGCCGATCTGGACCACATAGCTGCCAGTATGAAAGCCCTACTGGTTCCAGGGGCCACAGATGGAACGGAGATGTTTGGAGCACTGCCGCGACCTCGTCTTAACACGGGCGACTTCTCTCTTAAGCATTGAGAGAAGACCAATGTGCGTATGTACGTTTGAGCGTGCTTGAGAACGAGCCGTGAGCTTGTTTGTGTGTGAAAGTGATTTGAACAGAACTGGAGAGTTTAAAAGACACAAGGTTTAATGGATGTTTTTAGCAAAGATGTTGCCAAATCTGAAGCTTCTCCTGCATATCATTAGTATTTCTATGGCGTTGAAAGTGGCAAAACCTTTTCCAAACCTTCACATCTGCAGCAGAAGGAGGAGGGTTTAATTAGCATGTCTTAATTGAAGAATTTCTTCTGGCTTTGACTGGATGGTTGTGGCAGACTTTTGTGCATTTCATTGAGAAACACTAACAGAGCAAATGTCATAACTTCATTACTTTACTAATCGTGTCCTGTAACTCTGCAGTGTGGGCTGATAGTATATGAGCCTATTTACACACTGAGACACTCGCACATCCATCACCAGAGGAGCATTGTACATTAGCAAACACTACATGTTCTTGGAAATATAGACTACTGTAAATTCAGTAATGTATATTCCATGGCAGGATTGCCAAAGCTGACTAGATGTTAATGTGAATGCTTGCAAATGATGTCATTCTCTGCCTGTGTGGACTCACTTTTATTTCCGATACTGTCCTGAAGACTTTCTATAAATCAATGCTTTGTAAAGCAAAAGGACAATGAGAGGACAAAGCTTTGAAAAAAACACCAATGTTTGGGATTTGTCACCCACAAATGACTTGTTTCTGCATTATAACTGATTAATGTGCTGATAATGGATATGAATGCAGGAATGTGAATTGTATAATTGTTGATTAGTTTGATAACTTCTCTAAAAATTTAGCTAGACTGAAGGATGTTAAATATGAGGGTTTACAACACTACAGATGTCAACCAGCTGTGTTCATCTTAAACATTTCACAACTGTTCAATGGTTAAGTAAATCCGTTTTGAATAAAAGTTATTTGTTGTCGAAACCTGGTGGCTTTTTTGTCGTCGTTTCCTCTAAAAGTTCAGTTATTTGTCTTGGTATGGTTGAGTAAGCTGAAGTCTGAATGTCCAACTCTCTGAGGAAGGTAGGCTATGCTTCCGGTGCCCAGCAGAGGGCGGTGTTGACTTTTTCATAGTTTTTGTGTAGTTACTCCGAGATATCCTTAGCATTCGTTTATGAATTTAATGACAAATACAACAAAGCCATTCATATAAAAGGGACAGTTCACTCAAAAAAAAAAAAAAAAAATCATTAATTACTCGTTCTCATGTTGTTCCAACCCCATAAGACTTTCGTTTATCTTGGGAACACAAATTAAGATCTTTTTGATGAAATCAGAGCGCTTTCTGTCCCTCCAGTGACACCTACACAACTACCACATTGACACTTCAAAAAGTTAATAAAGAGATCGTAAAACTATGTAAAACACATACAATGTTTTTTTCTAGCAAAAAAAAAAAAAAAAAACTTTTGAATGGCCATCAATGGAGAAAAATTATTTGTGGCTCCACATTACAGAATCTACCAGCAGGGGTTAACTGGGTCACGCTAACCAGCCAGACCTTGACTTTGAGAAGCCCATTAAAACCAGGTACTGGTTTTGATGGGCTTCTCAAAGAGTCAAGGTCTGGCTGACACCTTCATGGCAGCAATAAAAAAAAAAAACACACCACTCATATAGAACACAAATTAATATTATTTTGAACTGATTTATTAGTGCACAGAAATACATATTCGCTACAGTATCTGCATTTGTCATCAGATGGTATATAAAATGAAAACAGTGACTATTCAAAATCATTAGTATAAAGATTAATGCTACACCAATTAAATTGGTTAAATTGGTACTGGTTATAGTAGTATATTACTTGTAACTTGTGACAAAGGCAGATTCAGGTTTAGAATGCAAGTCTCCATTTACGGTTTCATTTCATTAGAGACTTTTTTTTTCTTCTTTGCTTCTGACTCCCTACCAATAAAAATTTCCTGCATAGCTATCCTCTTATTTTCCTTACATCACCCTTACCCTATTTTCTCCCAACCCCTCCTTCTCCATATATCCCCCCCTTTACTGATCCTTCTTTCGGATCCAGCAGTAGGAGTTCCTGCCCACCCAGAAACCAGGGAGGAGCTTCTCATTTAATTTGGTTGTAAATCGATGAACCAGTTTGACCTCCTTGGACCCGTTCTCTCCCTCTTCAACAAGGTAAAACTTGATGATGCCAGCTGGCTGGTCAGCGTAGATGCCCATGACGGGGCAGAGATGAGCCTGGAATTCTGTGTTCTCTCCATTGTGCCAGACATGGTAGCAGGATCCGGCCCAGCCAACACCCCATGACAGGTCATTCTCTCCCAGGCCACACGGGCCATCCTTAGCTTTTCTCCCTGTGCTTTCACACGCTGCCCCGATCACCACCCAGCCCTCACAATCCACCTCCCAGTACCCACGATTGCCCAGAAGACCCTCCTTACACAGCACCTTCAGGAGCATATTGTGAAAGTCAGTTATATGCTCACCACACGTTGACCATGACAGTCTTACAGATTACATTCTGTCATCATTTAGTTACCCTCATGTCATTTCAAACCCGTATGACTGACTTTCTTCTGTGGAACTGTGAGTTGAACATGAGAACTGGATCTGTTAGATTTGCAAACACAATCACATATGCCGAATTATGGAAGTCCATTTCCATCCCACACACAAAGATTGGTAAATTGTAATTATGGGAAAAAAAAGAGAGAGATAAATTATAATATAATTAAACATAATTATGACAAAAATAGTTGACAACTATACAAACTTTGAAGTTGGCTTGAGACAGCTTGAAAGTTTGAAAAAGTGTTAAAAGCTTGGATTTTTAGAGTTTTCAATTTGAAGTAGTTAAAAGTTTAAAGTAATTTTAAAGCTTAAAGTTCGAAGGTTTTGAAGGCAATACAAAAAACAGACAGACAGACAGACAGACAGACAGACAGATAGATAGATAGATAGATAGATAGATAGATAGATAGACAGACAGACAGACAGACAGACAGACAGACAGACAGACAGACAGACAGACAGACAGACAGACAGACAGACAGACAGACAGACAGACAGACAGACAGATAGACAGATAGATAGATAGATAGATAGATAGATTTTTATTTATTTTGATATGTCGTTTCATATGTAGTTTTGTCATAATCACAACTTAGTATCTCATAATTTCAATTTTTATGCCATAATTATGACGTCATGTTTTTTGTTTATCAATGCATGTTTATATGTGAATAAGCATTTTTAATTAAATCTGATCAAATCATATTGTATATTTATTGTGTACACGTACATCGCTCTCTTCAGAAGACATGGATTAAACCGCTAAATTCATATAAATTACTTTTATGATGTCTTTCTGTACTATGTGAAGCTCGACAAATTTGACAACGTAATGGATGCCAAAAACAAATGAGAGAACGTGTATTTTGTTCTGAAGATGAATGAAAGGTTTGGAAAGACATGAGGCATAAATGATGACACAATTTAAAGTTTTGTGTGACCAAACCCTTTTAAAGCATAAATAAAAAAGACAGTACTAAAAGAAAGAGTTACATGAGTGGATATACAATGGATTTTTATATTATACAGATTCGAACAACAACAACAAAACATAGAGACAGATAGGGCACTTACATACCTGTGGTGAATGTTCATATCTCTCTGGTCTGTCCAGGACAGGACACACTTCCTCTGACATACGTGACACTTTGGCCCCACCTTCTGAGAGCCACAACATTTTCTGAGCAGTTCTGTCATCCAGAGAAAGATTTATCCAGTCTGAGAGAGAAATAACATTTCAGAGGACAAGCGGCTATAAACTTACAATAAAGAACTATATAAAAGGACTGTCCCATGCTGATGCATACACTTCATCAGCTCAGCTCTAGTATTGGGCTCGGTGATGTTGGCCTCGTACGGCGGTGCCTTTGCTGGGATGGAAGGGAGAAGAAAGAGCAAGAGGTCATTTTATTATTTACCACGACTGCACAATCCTATTTATATGTCAGCTGTCTAATGGAGGCTCAGGCTTCAGGTGATCTCCATTGTATTACGATCCACTCCCATTAACACTAAAGACAGCAGCTGTGCTGAACTCACTTTGAAAATGTCACGGTAATGATCACACATCCAAACCACATTGTCAGATTTACATGCTATTTTGATCTGAGTGTCCAGATCTGCTCTATTATAAGAAAACAATGTTCTACAAACTTTAAAAGACCTGATATAACAATCTGTTTGCGAGATGGTTTTTAGTGAGCACTCAGCTTGGTGAGCTGAAATCTAACTACACCTCCGTGTCTGTGACCATCATGCACTGCAAAAATATCTTAAGAGATTTCAGTAGACAAAAAAAAAACATCCAAACATGTGCTGTGGAAGATTATAAGTGATCTGAGCGTCACACAGATTTGTACAGATGCCATTGAAAACCGTGAGTCTATTCCTCACACTCAGCCTTGCTTTCATACCTGTCATGGCGCTGCTCTGAATAAGGTCTATAGGGGGCGCTCTGATTAAGTGGTGGAAGTTAACAGTAAACAGTACAGTAGTGTAGGATTGCATGGTTCACAAGTACCTTCAGGGTTTTCTTCTGCTCTTGATCCTTTTCTTCCTGTAGGAGTGAAAATTGACATCAATTAATATCAGGGGTTAACCCCTTAAACCACTTTAAATGAAGCAATGGGCAGTTTTAGGATTACACTGACGCTACACAGGCATTCTAGAGTCTTCCACTTTTATACATTGCTTTTCTGATGCCCCTTCCTTACCTCTCGCGTGCAATGTATTACCCTATGGTATGCCATTCATCTTCCCCCACTGTTGTTATCATATAGTTTACCCATGCCTGTCAGGGTTTAGGTTACATCTAAGAAGCATGCTAGGCCTTAACTCACATTCATCATGGACACACATCATAGGCTCTGACAGCAGTTTCTAAGAATACTTCATTTCAATGGTGTTAGTGGTGTTGGCATGTTTATGTCCAGCACTGGGCTTGCAGGTTTAACACATTTCTTTCTATTGTTGATTTTCACAAGCACCTTCTCAGAAAACCATCTGCTGTCTTCTGGCTCATGCATTAGTGCTCACACATTTTTGCCTTCTTTTGTTAATGTGGACATTAACATCAGTTGCTCCCTCCCTTCAGTTATCATAATGCTTAGTGGCATTAAGTGTATCAGTTTAAGTGTTAGAGGGGGAGAAGGTCACTGTACCAATGTAATGTACAACGACGTACTTCCACATTGTGTCCTGAAAAAAAGAGTGTTGTAGTGGCTTTTCACACGTACGATCACACCGGTGTGTTTATGTCGCGTTCCAGGCAACCTGTACCCGTATTTTTCCAACCTTATACCTGTGAAAGTGCACTGGAACGGCAGTATTTTAGACTTACGTGTGAAAGGGTTACAACAGAAAGGTTGCTGGTTTGAGGCCTGCAAGTGACAATTCTCGCTCTCTTTTTTTTTTTAAAGCTACATGGCCATATATATGGTTATATACTCAGTACCTTGCACTGTAACAAGGACACCTTAAAATAAAATGTAACCATGTCATATTTTCAGTGTAGGGTTCTGCTGTCGGCTGATTAAAAAAAAAAGGTCTGAAAGTGACACCTTGCAGAATTTTTGTCTCACTTTCAGTGAAACCAGATACCATCAGATATCCCCATCAGAGGAGACTGGCATCACTATAATGCATCTTCGTGACAGCGTGCAGCCCTAAATGATCGGGTCAGCTGTGTTCCAATGCACACAGGACAGGGACTTCTGTACACCTGTTCAAGACCCCCACCACTGTTTGTGATCTTGCTGACAATCACTGAAAACAGATCAGTTCAGTAATCACCATCATCGCCAACATCATCATCTTTTATCAACCTTCAATTTGTTTATATGTTTTACAATTGAATACACACATGCTCTATGCACATTATGACAAGCAAGCCCTTTAAGCCACCAAGTAATTATGAGATACAAGCTTAGTCATTAATCTTTAGTAATGTTAAGCACATGACATGAAACCTTAGAAATAATCCAGGTGCACATATAAATTCCATCAATGACTTTGGGATTAAAGAGGCAGTTATAGAGGAATGGATGGTAGAGGAACGAAGGGAACAGAGGTGGTAAGGGATCAGGGCCAGAGATTAGCAACTGCTGCTGACAGGTCACTCCATCAGTCAGCCTGTTTCACCCTCTCTTCGGGACCTCTCCCTTATAGGGGCTGGTATGGAGGGGTCGAGCAGAACAGCCAGCATACTATACTATAACCATGGTCATGAAGCAGAGCTCCAAAATAAAACAGGTCCGAAAGATCTCGGCGAGTCTCTGTTCACGCAATTTAAAGACGCACTGACAGCTCTTCAGGTTATGCTTTTCTCCCTGGTGTGAGATTCAACCCTGGTGTTTTGTGAGTGGTAACTTGGTGGAGAATGACCATGAGTGGAAAAAAGTTGTAAACAAGCGGTACATGGAGGGGTCTGGGGGACAACCCTGTTTCAAAATCCCTTATGTCCAATGAGGGCTCATCCATAAAGCCTCGTTCATTCACATCTTTCACCAGATCAACACACAACTGTGAAAGGTTTGGCACAGATCAGAAGACATCTGTATTATTGTCTCATTTCCCAGTAAAAAACAACTCCAACAACAAAACCCCGGAAAAGGTCATTTTCTTCCCGGACATCAAGTTTATGAGCATTTCCTATAAAGGTGACATATTATGCCCTTTTCACAAGATGTAATATGAATCTATGGTGTCTCCAGAATGTGTCTGTGAAAACTCAGCTCAAAATACCCCCCAGATCACTTATTATAGCTTGTCAAATTTGCCCACACAAAAAGGCGCCTGTAAGTTTGCTTTGTGAAAAACAGAATCAACCGACAATAAGTCTGACTAACCAAAATAAGCCTGTTTTATGGAACAGCCTTCTGGTGTGTCTAAACGTTGCAGTCTCTTCCGGAGACTGTCCGTAAGGCTACTGGTTATTTCTGAGTGTTTGGATGATTCACGTGTTTTGTTATTGTTATTAGTAAGTTGTTATATGGCACATTACCATTGACGCTCTCCCATACCATTATTTGACTTTATATACAGTATATATATATATATTTATTGATTTTTTACATAACCAATTGATATTATACAACATAATTTAACATGTTTGGTCTTGTATAATTTATCATTGTAGCCTATATACATACATATACATATATATATTACACAGGTGTTCTAAGACGATTATGAGCTTAGTAATTGGCCAACAGTATATTAGCCATTTGATTTACCCAGTTACAATAGTCCCTTTACAGTTATTGATATCATAAAAATACACTTACTTGTAGGTTTAAATTCTAAATAAGGCACATCTAATGTCCAACAATAAATATTTTAGCATATATATATATTTTTTTTTTATATCTTTATTATGTCTTTCAATTCAAACACATTTAACACAATTATACAAATGGACAGTTCCTTTAAAGACATAATATTTTCCCCAATAATTATTCCTTATTTTTATATGAAAAAAGGGGGAAAAATACAAAAAGATATATAATCTTATAATATCAGTATAATGATATTATAAGCCAATCAGTATAATGACATATAATTCATATATAATGAAAGTAATATTTTTTAAATATCAAATAATAACAATATTAAATAAGTAAATAGATTAAAGAACAAATAGAATCAAAAGGGAGGGAGGGTTATATAAAAACATAATTAATGTAATGTATTCCTTTATTTTACGGAATATTCTTTGATTTTAGAGTTGCCCATATCTTTTCAAAATGTATGCTTTTGCTCTTAATTTCATGTTATCCTCTCCATAGTGTACTTTAGAAACTAAATCTAACCAATCATTTAAAACTGGGATTCTTGCTTTTCCCCCCAACAAATTATTGCTTTAAAAGCTGTAATTCTCAGTAATCTAAACAAGTATGCCATCTTTATTAGGTAGCATGTCCTGTACCCAAAACTATATTTTGTATCTTTATTATATTTTGTTTCTTAAAAATGTCTTCCCCGATTAATATAATTTATGTAGTTGTTGTGGAGTTACATTGATTAATCACATTGACTTGCATACTGTATGTTCAACTTTTTCAAAAGTTGACAGTTCCCTAAGAAAACTGCGAAATGTTTTGGTCAAATAGTGCTCTGTGCTCGTCTGTGCAGCCAACAGAACAGTTTGCATACTTTGCTCGAACTTTTGCCATTGTGTTAGAACTGGTTACACTGCTGTCACATGCGAAAACCAATGATTGGGGGCCGTAATATTATGATAAGATCCCCTTCCTAATCAGAAGAGTAGCGAAATCTGATTGGCTTATTTGTTGACATGCTTGCAGAGAAAGGCTTACCAAAACAAAGTTACTGCCTGGGTTGTCACTTTTCACGTTTTCTGTGTCCATAGATGCACTGGGGACCAGATTATAGCACTTAAACATGGAAAAAGTCAGATTTCCATGATATGTCCCCTTTAACTCTAAAAACACAATGCAATGCATAATTCAAAATATGGGTAAAATTGTGGGGCAAAAAATCAATATCTAAAAATATTAATATGTTACATATCCTATAGCCTACCGTATAGGTTAGCTATATATAATCGCTTTTATCGATACTATGTATGAGTGTTTTATGTGGAAGGGGGAATCTCCTCAACCACCACCAATGTGCAGCAGCCATATTGTGCCATGCAGAACGCCCATTACACACCAGCTTACTGGTGGAGAGGAGACAGAGTGATGAAGCCAATCAGTAGGCCTAGGCTATATATAGGCTATATATATATATGGGATGTGAATCTCCATAACTGAGGCCGATGCGATACGCATCTTGATGCATATAGCCAACAATACGATAGGCTACATTAAAGGATAATTCCGGTATTTAACACCCTGAGTCTATATTGTAGTTTGTTTTGGATGAACAAGAGTGGTAGACAACATTTTTTTGACAATGGTTCCTCTCTCGAGTTTTTGACTATAAAAGAATTGGCCATGGACCCATTTAACATTGGAGTCAATGTGCATGTCCGAAAATGTCATTAAAACAGCCAATAATGTTCGTTTACAAAACTGTTAAACTCACCGAGTGGTTAGTGGTGTTCGTTGATGATTATAAACAATATATCGTCGCAATATATGATTCCAATCCGTTTATTTTGCTATAGTGGAACTATTTTTTCAGACACTTCACAACCGTGTAACTTCCGCTCAATATTTGAATCTGAAGCGTTAGCACACTCCCGACCACTTGATGGCGATAACCGATGTTTATGTCTCGCGGGACACTCACGGTCAAAGTCGAGTTCAACTTCATATTACAAGTAACAATTAATGAAGGTTTTGTTTGTTTATTTCGCTTACTCTCCCGGAGCACAGTTGCTCTGCTCGCTAGCCTTATGAGAAACGGAAGCGAGCAAAAAGACTACATCGACCAAATGTAAACAGCCCCCTTTCCGTTTCCGGTAGCGCATTTATATTAACGAGCACTCAGTCCTTCAACAGAATTCAATGGGATTTTACAAAATGACGAATAAAACACGACAGAAACTGAATTTCGCAACACTTTTTGTTTCTGGAACATCAACTAACATCACTAATCACTCGGTGAGTTGCACAGTTTTGAAAACTAATGTTAAAGGTTGTTTTAATGACATTTTCGGACATGCCCATTGACTCCAATGTTAAATGGGTCCATGGCCAATTCTTTTATAGTAAAAAACTCGAGAGAGGAACCATTGTCAAAAAAATGTTGTCTACCACTCTTGTTCATCCAAAACAAACTACAATATAGACTCAAGGTGTTAAATACCGGAATTATCCTTTAAAGATACATAAGCAGCTTCCGATGCGGTGCAATACGATTTCGATTCGATTCAATGCGATACGATTCAATGTAATACGATGCAATGGAGAAAGATATGATGCTATGCATATATTTATATATATTTATTTATTTTGTTCAGACATACAGCAAATCATTTAAAGTAGCCTGGCTTTAGTGCCATCTAACTTTTAACGCATGGCTCTTTCACAAACAAAATATTTAATTTTTACAAAACCAAAAGATTAAATAAAAACATTGATTCTTTTCCTGTCCTGTCTCCAGTTACACTTTTAACAGTGAAACAATTTAAGGATGCTCAGGGATAAACAGTAAAGAAATGTTCCATAACTTGCCAGCCGATAATGTGAACACTGACCAGAAAGCAGGTGCTGTTTTTAACAAACAATAATACAAATAAAAAAAAACTTCACAAACAGGTATTTCATAACTGTATTCAAATGTATAATAAAAACTATTTTTGGCAGTCACAGGCTGCTGTAAACCAGATTAACTTAATGTCCTGCTGAATGTTTAAAGGTGACGCTCAGGACACGCCTCGCACTCCGTAGTGTTGTGATGCGTTATATTCACGTAGCAGCTGCAGATGGTGTGGTGATGAGAGAACGCGCTTGAGCAACAGTTCAGAAAGGAGAATTAAATCTAGTCAAACTGGACGCGCGAATGAGGCGAATTAATCGCGTCCATCGTGCCGCAGGACCTCCAGACGCGGGTCAACGCGTCTTTACCTTGACTTAAATCACTCGCTCCAGACGCTCTATCCGCGTTCGGTGTGAACGCAGCAGTTAGGCTACATAGCCAGCCTAATAAAATATTAGTCACAAATTATTGGTCACTTTCTAAATAGTAAAAGTATAGCTCATCTAATAATAATTATGTATGAATAAATAGTTTTTTACCGATGCAGATAGAAATGTTAGAAACGATGCATCGCGATACAAATGCTAACTTATATCTGATGCAATTTAAACCGATTCATCGCATCGTTAGCTTTTATGCCGATGCACCGATGCGAATCGGTGAATCTTACCATCCCTATTATATACGGGGATGATTAGGAGGCCTTGACGATGGGCAGAAGGCGCCAAAGCACAAATGTGGCCAGGATGCCGGGGTTAAACTCGTAGCCTACTCTTTTTTTCGATTGACATCCTGGGATTCTTAATGACCGCAGAGAGTCAGGAACTCGGTTTAACGTCTCATCCGAAGGACGGTGGTTTTTGACAGTATAGTGTCCCCATCATTATACTGTGGCGTTAGGGCCCACACAGACCACAGGATGAGCGCCCCCTGCTGGCCTCACTAACACCTCTTCCAGCAGCAGGAGGTCTCCCATCCAGGGCGGGCCATCAGCCATATCACCCTGAATCTACAATTCCTTCATATTAACGTGGTAAGGATGTGCCCTATTTTTACACACTTTTCTTATACGTTTAAAACAAGAAAAATCTATTTAACATTTTTTTAAAAACATTTATTAAACAATATATTGTAATGTAGTAAAACATTAATAATTTAATGAGCTATATGCTTAAAAAATAATTAATCTTTTTTTTTTCATTTGTACATACATAATTCAAGATATATTATCTAAAAGAGTTTAAAAAGTCTTACAAAAATAGTGCTTCTCGAGTAAATATATATACTCTTATAAAACTTTGATCATGTAAACTGGAAAAAGCTTCTACTGTTGAGTAAGTTTGAACTTCACCTCTTTTTAGCATCAGCAGCTATGTTGTTGACCTCAGGGAGGGTCTTTGCTAGGCTTTGGTGTCTTTTGCTCTTGATGACAGTGCAGAAAGCGTGTTGTTTGTGTTGGACACGTCCGTAGCGGTCTTGCCAACCCCTGCCATGCACCCAGTCGCTATGGGCATGCTGGGATGGTTCATATTTGGTGGTTGGATCAAGGAGATGCTATGCATGATGATTTGAGAGGGAAGGCGATGGATATGATCTTGCGGCCCCCCGAGTGTTGAAAACCACATGCTGAGTGTCGGCCTTCTGTTGATTGGTTACTTGAAACAGGCCCGATGGAAAATAACATGAACTGACAGATGCACAAATAGAGGGATTCATGTCTGTAAACGGAGATTTTGGAGGTGTGACACATTACAGTCCTGAGAAAGACATTCTACCCGCTTGGATAAGAGACGTTCTCAGGTATTGGTTAGATCAGATCTCTCTGATCTAACATTGATCGAGTTGGTTTCCATGCGGACTTAGATTCCTGAGAATTACGCACTGATGGTGTCTCATGAGCTTGTGGTGACTAATCTTGCCGAATACTGCCATGCCCAGTAAGAGACCCAGCTTGGCTAAATCACAGAAGGCATACAAGGACAGTAGAGTGGTGGAGATAAGTTACTGTGGAGGGTTTTACACTTCATTACGCCTGTGATCAAGAAGGCGGCATGTCATCATTGAAAAGTTCATAAGAAATCAGTGGGAGCCTCTTTTCAACTTTTAATAAGGTGTTAACAAGGTGAAAGGCAATACTAAAAATGCTATTATATTATTTTATTTAACACGTTTACTTATTTTATATTGTTTTAATTGAAAATTATGAATAATATTTTATGTTTGAATACAAAATAAATATAAAAAATTAAAATGAGCAAAAAATTTAAATCCAACTGAAATTGAAATGATATTAAGAGCAAGATGGAAGAGAAAGAGATAGAGTTGTTGAGATGACAGATGAGGACGACGTGTTAAAGTAGAAGGGTGAAAGAGGTACCGTGCAACTATATTAACACCCGAAAGAAGATTCATCTGATGAATGCAGATCGGGTTACTTTTGTACATATACATCAATCTCACTGTCTGATATTGAATTTGGAAACATTTTAAATATGCAGTGATTTATAGTGTTGGGCATTCACAGTATACCTTTACAGTATTTGTAAATGCTGAGTAAAAGCTTTGTTTATGTGTGCATATGTCGCATTTGACCTCTTTAAAGCACTTTAAATAGTATGTAAGTGATAAGACTGCTTGAGTCTAGAGGATTTTTAACAACATGCTTATCTTAAAATAATATGCAGGGCCAAGAGAGAGTGGTCTTGTATGAGCATCTTTCCGCTTATTATAATTTGTTGTCGAAAGATTGAGTAGAGCAGCTGCTAAACTCTTTGTCTCTGTAAAGACTATTATTATTTTCCTGTGAGATGTTAAGCTGTGCTCAAGAGCCTGGAGAGTCACAGTATGACAATAATGTCCAAGGTGCCCTCTCCTCATGCTGTCGACAGTTAGGCTTTCCTGTGTACCTCTGATCTCGGCTTTCTCAGAGTATACGCAACTCACACAAACTGTCAGAATAACCTTCCATCAAGTCAGCATTGTGGTGACACTTTTAGTTTGGGTACTGTCACCAGAGCTGTAAATACTGCAGGTCCTAGGCATGTAGACTCGGTCTGAAGTGTCTAGTAAGATGTGTGTTTGCATGACCAGGTGCATTCCATAGTCTGAGATGAATTATTATCTTTACATTTCAGACTACACACACACACACACACACACACACACACACACACACACACACACACACACACACACACACACACACACACACACACACACATACACACACACACACACATATTTACTTAGCTATCTTAATGGGGATATTCCTTGGACTACTATTGTTTTTATATACAGATTTTTTTTTTCAACAAATGAGGAAAATAAAGATTATGTCCCTAAAAGGAGGTTTTGTCAGATTTAGCTCACTACAAAGTTGTCCACAAAAATGGTTAAGGCACACACACACACACACACACACACACACACACACACACACACACACACACACACACTCACACTTTTCCTTACTATTTACACAAATATTTATAAATTAAATAACTTATACCATAACCACAAATATAGACTTTTTTTACTAGGGCTTTTCTTCAGGCAACTTAATTTTCTTCTGCCCTCACTTAGTTTTGCTGTTTTTTATTTATAAGTGACTTGTGCATTGGATTTTTGATTTTATAATATATCTTACTGTCAATGTTTTTCTGCTGATCTCCTTCCATTTACATCTATATGAAAATTGAGGACCTTTTTCCTTTATAAAGCACTGTTTTACTTATTTTACGTCTAGAGTGCCAGATTATAAAAAATATCAAGCAACATCCAATGGTGCATTTGTAGTTGTTCTTAATTGAGGCAAAAAGTGACAACAAGGTGTCCTGGCAGACAGGTGAGCCTGTTTGGAAAATAGTACATTGATATAGGTAAGGCAATGAGAGCAGTCCTTACCTGCTTTCTTTGCTTCAGGCATGATCCCGTTGGTGCTTGGGGTACTACTGGGCATTGCAGGGGTGGATGAGCGTCTTTTGACTCCGAGTCTGTCGGTCTCTGGGTTCCCTTCTTATTCACTCTTTAAAAAAGGGGGAGGAAAAGACACTGCCTATGGGGAGGGGGTCTGTAGGTGGTCGAGGTGGTGAACTCGAGTTTGATCCTGTCACTTAAACCATGTGTAGTTCACGTGTACCATGAAATGAGCCAATAAAAGGATATAGTACTGCACACAGTTGTGAATATGAAGCAGATCTGATGAGAAAAAAAAGTGCAAAAGTTAAGAAAATAGCAGGGTATTTTAGTTTATTTCACTGAAAATGTTTTGTGCAAAAAGTGTTAAAGTTTTTTTTGTTTATACAAAAAGAAATAGGTTCTCTGACCCCAGAATTCAGCAGGGCATCGGACATTGCACTCACATTACTGACACGTCTGAAGGACATCTTCACACGCAACCCGAACATTTTTCGGCTCACCTTTTTGTGTTGTGAGAAATGTTATGTATCCACAGCAACTTTGCCAATACTGAGATTTTGGACTTGCAAATAGACCTGGAGAATGTCATAAGCTGAAGATTTAGACTAATCTTCTAAACCACCTCGAAGCAATGCTGATTGAAATAAATGATTTACTAATATTGCCGACACTTGGCTGCAGAACTTGTCACACCTCAAATAAGGCCTCCAAAAATTATAATAACCTTAATGGAACAAAAGGATCGTAAAAACAAATATGTACTAATAAGGTTGATCCACTGAACCACATTACAGCACATTATCGCTTTGTAATGAGACATTTCTTCATCTCCAACTTAAATGCTTGAAAGACTGTTGATTATGTAAGTATCCCATCTTCATTCCTGATAAAGGAGACAGGTGTGTACCTCCTCTCATTCTTTTCACTCTTAGCACCTCGGTTCTCTTTAACATGGTAATGAGAAACAGCTTCCCTTCCACTTTGAAGACCTGCAAGTTAGTCAGTGGAATTTTAATAGGTGGCAACTGTAAGCTATGTTTAGCTAAAACACACATTGTGTGGGTAGGTGAATGTATAAGACTCTTTAAGAGACACCCAAACCATACCTCCCACCGAAATAGCATCAGTGGAATGACAATGCGTCCCCTTGGAATTATAAGGTTCTATCTGCATTCTGACTGGTTTTGAGATATTGAGCTTTAAAGTTTTTGCATTCCATTCAACTGTGTAGAAAGAACCTTTTTATTTTCTAAATAAAAAGTTCCAAAATGTACAAACCTTAAAAAACAACATCACATAATGTAAATAAGTTGTCACAGAATAAGAATATGTGAATAACTCAATTTTGACAAAAATGTCAGATAGAACCTTATAATTCCAAGGGGACGAATGGTTAACCAGCTCAATGTTTGTCTGTTCTGCATAAATCAGAAGTAACTCAAAAGATAAAGATTCCAGTTTCCAATACGAAAAGTCTTTTATTATTATTATTATAGTAAACTCTAGTTTGCATTATGGTTGTGCATTAAACGCAAACAGACCAACAAAGTGGAGGTGAGGAACTTAAAATGACAAACAGCGGTGAAGATCCATGGAAACTGATTAGTGGCGGGAAATTCAAACAAAAGGAACACATGATGAATCAAAACAAACTCAAAGTCCACGAAAACGAAACTAAGAACAAACGCAACTGAATAAGCATGACAGAACGCCCCCTCCTGGAAGACTCAACCTCGTGGCGTGGAGGCGGACGAGGAGGTGAAGGGATGGTGATGGAAGGACGGCAATGAGACCCCGACAGCAATGGACGTCCGATGGCACAGACCCAGAGCCTATAGACAACAGCCCACGGCGATGTCGAGGGAGGAGCCAAGGTGGAGTAGAGGCTAACGACGTCAACTGGGTAAAGACTGAAGGCCGATGGATCACAGGGCGCAGAAGGAGAGCCGATGGAGCAGAGCGACATCACTGGCACAGGAGGCATAGGCAACTATCGTCTGAGGTGGAGCCAGATTACTCGAGGACTGAGGCATACCTGAAGGGAAGGAGGAGCCCGCTGCAGCTGTAGGGGTCGAGAAACGGAGCGAATTGGAAGATCCGCAAGTCCGTGGCAGAGGTGGAGTTATGACTGACCAAGAGGGAGCTGATGGGACGAGGGAACCCAGTGGAGTCGAAAGGCCGAGGGTGGACCCATAGAATCTACTCGCTCAGATGCTGATGGGTGCTCGACCTGAGGCTTGACGTCACAGCTTTGAATTACAGATGGCGAAGGGCTGCAAACTTCCAGCAGAGGTGGGGCTGGAGGACTGGCTGAGCAGATGGAGACTCGATGAGATCGAAGGTAGTATATAATCCACTGTGCTGTCTAGAAACAGCAATGAAAGTTTAGAGCATACAAATAAACCACAGTCCAAATAATGTATGGTGCTATCTAGAAACTGCGATGAAGGTTCTGAACAAATAAACAATCCATCCAAACAGTCAATAGTGCGGTCTAAGAACAGCGATGAGGAACATGAACATGAGTGGCATAAGGTGGGAGTCAATACCTCCGCACTGAACTCCATCAGCCAGTCCTCAGTCTCCATTTCCACCAGTATACCCTCAGCCACAGATGTCTCGGGCTCACACTACTTTTCGGGCTCTGGCTGACGCGTCGCAGCGGGTGGTATCTCTGTCTAAGGGGGCTCACGATTCCTCCGTAGCCACGGGTTGTGAAACAGGCTCTGGGTCCAGATGTGTTCTGGACAGGGGGTAGACACTCTCCAGAAATCAGATGATGACATCCCTCCAGTTTATTCCAGAGGTGTCTGAGGGGTCTATGGTATAGTGGTAGTTAGCCCAGATCCAGAACAAAGACTTCAGGGTCTTGTCGTTGAAGTGGCTGGTAAGACGACAAGTTTTCAACCAAAACGGAAAAAAATCAACACCCTCCTGGGAAATCACAGAAAAAACGTATCTGCATAATCCATCTTTTGGGTCGGTCGATCTGTCACAAGAAGAAGACGATTCCACAGGTTCCAATACAAGTGTCCTTAACTCTTTAACTGTCACCCCCCTTTTTGAGAATGGACATTAAAATGCACTATTCTGGTTGTAATTCAAGAATGCTTTGGAATATAGACCTAAGTTTGGTCTTGTTTTAAAGAAAACACTCAGCAGATTATTGCTGAAGTGAAAGCACTTCAAAAAATTTAAGTATGAAAAGAAGATTAAATGTACAGTAAATCAAATATACATTACTTAAAGCTGCAGTCCGTCGTTTTTCCTCTTTGTCGCCATCTCTGTTCGAAATCTGCAATTGCAGTTATTCGCGGAATTATTAACTGTGCGTGGGTAGTAAATCGGCATGAAACAGCGCGGATGAACACAATGTATTGAGGAGAACCTGTCGCTGCCGCGTCGCTGTGGATACTGTACTGTCATCAGCAATCTCGGAGTATACTTTTTGAAAGTGTCAACATTAGAATTTTCATCGGTAAATGTCATCTGAACAAGTAAGTAACATTCACTTTTGTTCTGACCAAATTCGGGGGGTGGGGGGAAGCATTGCAGTAGGCTATAGCATGCTGATTAAATCAAACGATTGCTTATATCACGTCAAAACGTGAAAAATATATTTTTTCTGAAGTCCGAAGTCTTTGGGTTTTACAACTGGTGAATCTCCAGTTGTCACTGGTGATTGTCGCTTTAAACTTTCGGGATCCGCCATACCAAGTGCTAAGCTAAAACTCCACCATCATCCACACACGCTATAATAGCCGACTAGCCGGGGACTCCTTCTCTATGTGTACAGAAGTGACGTAATGACGCAAAGACATGCTCGAAATTCCCGCGGAAATCCACCAGTACCACTAGAATTAAAATCATTATTACAAGCTTACCGTTTTGAATCGAGGTAAGGCAAGCAGATCGTTTTGAACACTGTCTGGTTACGTTTTTTTTCAAAAATTTATTTTTTGATATTTTTAAACCCAAAAAAGTGCCGGACTGCAGCTTTAATATTTTTTCTTTTATATACAATATATATTTTACAAAATATTTTTTACTATAAAATTACTATAAAATCAAAGCCATATATCTAACCAAGATGTGTTCCAAATTTGAAGTTCATATCACAAAAATTTTAGTTCCCATGAGATTTTGTTTAGGCGTAATACCAAAAAAAGCCACCGGGTGACATACTTTCCATTGAATTTAATTGTATGCATTCTGCTCTAACAAATTAATACATTTCTGTCCAAATATCACTTCTGTCACAAAATATGGAACCTTGAGACTCAGACCTTACTGACAATAGTATGTGTTTTGTCAAGATTAGAAAAGGTTTTGATCATAAATTATGAAACATGATGACGATGCCCAAAAGGGGAGGAGCCAGATACAATAATTTAGAGTACCGTTTCTATGGTAACGCAACGTCCAATTTCAAAACGGTTTTCACAGGATGAATTCTGAGTTCGTAAGCTTTCAAATGATACCTAATTTATGTCAACTACTAAAATATGTGATGTATTAAAAAAAGGCGGAAAAAAAATATTATATTTTAGAGGATAATATATATGTTATACTTTTTAGAGGATAATATTATTTTATAATTTTTTATTGACAAATACTAGATTATATGTTTTATTATGAACTTTTAGCATGAAAACCAAAGTTTCAATTGTTAAAAGTGAGTGCGTCTACTTTTTGTGACAAAGGTCCGAACTCCTGTTATGATGTAGATTTTTTGAGGCGCACTCTTGTCATAAATTTATCTATTACTGTTCCTACATATTTTGTATCAAAAAACAGTGCTAAAATATCTATTTAGGACTCTTAGACCTTTCCAACGATATATAGTTTGTCATGATTAGATTAGGATTTAATTGTAATATAGTGAAGTAAACGTAGGCGTCCCGCTAGCGGGACTACAGAGGGTGTGCGTTAAACAAATGCAAACATAAATATCAACAACAAATACAGACTGAAGAAGAGGAACTTAAATACATATGGTGATGAACTAAATGACAAACAGCTGTGAAGATTGGTGTTCATGGAAACTGATTAATGGCGGGAAATTGTGATGAAATCGTGATGAATAAAAACAAACTAAAAGTCCATGAAACCGAAACTAAAAACAAACACAACTGAATAGACGTGACAATTACACACACACACACACACACACACACACACACACACACACACACACACACACACACACACACACACACACACACACACACACACACACACACACACACACACACACTTGTGGTTTAAGCAGAACAGATAAATCAACAACAATAAAAGCAGAACTAATAAAAACAGTAGCACAAATGCAATATTAAGTATGAATATAGTAATATATATATATAACCATGTCAATGTGTCAATAGAGCAAAATCAAAACCGTGAGACCTCACTAAGCCTTTGCAGTAAACACAAGCTCAGAATACTTTAAAATCACAGTGGCATCCCTGGCGCTCTGAATAACGGGTAGTCATGGCGACAGCTGATCAGACAGTGACAGGATGTGAGATTTATGACTGTCCACTGACAGAGGCCTCTTCTAAACAGAGGTTTCTTTTTCCTTTTCCTGCCATATTTATGTGGTCTATTCTCATATGCCATGCAGTTCTTGTGGACATATTTGAAGTGGGGTTGATTTCAGAATCCGACTTTATATTAGCAAAAGTTGAGCAAGTCGCATACCATGGTACATTTCTCCCGAGGAAAAAAATGAACAAAATGTTTATTGCCTGAATAAACAACAACATTTCAGTCTGAACTTGCAAATGTTTTGTGACCTAAATGCAATACTAACTGACGAAAACTAGCATGTCAAATTGTGTTTGTCATTCTCTTATTTGGGCGTTTTGTGTCTTTCACTGTGTGTTCAGACAAATACAGTTGCAGGCGGAGAGCGAAAGAGTGAGCCAGAGAGAAATGCCCTTATGACGCCACACACACCACTGTTCTGTCTCAGTTTCAACCATGTGCTTCTTGGTATCCACACATTCATCAGGGCTGTGATGATAGTTCTTCACTGAATGATCTATTTGTAGAGAAATTCACAAGTTACCTAATACCAAACATTTAGAGAGGGCTAAACGCTTGAGATTTGTTTAATGTACAATGCCAGATGTACAATGTTTTACTTCTCATTAGTTTAACGGCTAAAGCCGGGAAAACAAATGAAGGTCTCCTGCTTGGTTGTTTGAGCTGGTACATTTTAGCCCACCAGGGCTGTTTACAGAGGCCAGTAAGCTCAAAGGTGTCAGACCTTGGCATATAAGCAGATGCCTTTACTTGCAAATGACTTTGAAATTCCTTCAAGCTCTGTTCTGCTTGCTTATCCATGTTTAACCATGACTTTGGCCTGGACACAAAGAGACAGACAGTGATTGATTAAGGTTATTGACTTGTCCTGCTCCATGGGACTACAAAATCTTTCAGAGAACATGGGTGGGTGGTGTGGTCAAGGGTTTAGAGGAACTCGATAGAGTATTGTCTGCGCTGAGCCTCGTAAGATCCAGATTTACCACACACTGCGAAAGTTATACATGAACGGACCCAAGACAAACAGGCCCACAAGCTGAGAATGATTGACAGCTGACAAAGATAGCCACAGCAAGGGGACATGAGCACATACGGGAGTCGATCTAGAACATTCT
The DNA here is from genome assembly GCF_949152265.1 of Phoxinus phoxinus. Classification (NCBI taxonomy): domain Eukaryota; kingdom Metazoa; phylum Chordata; class Actinopteri; order Cypriniformes; family Leuciscidae; genus Phoxinus; species Phoxinus phoxinus. Next base: position 27,071,707 of record NC_136876.1, read on the forward strand.
ATCCCCAAGTTCACTTCTGTTTACAGCAAACACACTAATAGCTGCACGATTGGCAACGTCTTATGAAATAGCAATGAGAGATGGATAAAATCTCAGAGGAGAGCCATGTCTGTTGAAAGTCAAGCTTTGATGAGTAATCTCAACCAACTGTTGCCATGAGCTGCCTTTTTCTGAATATAACTGGGGAAAAAAGTCCCTTTCATGTCACCAACATTATAGTTCAAAAGTAAAAGTTCGGTTGATTTTTTCAGCTCAAGAAGTTTCTTATGCTTGCCATTGCTACATTTATTTGAATACACATACAGTACAAGCAGGAATAATGTTAAATATATATTTTTTAAATACCTGTTTTCTATTTTAATTTTTAAATGTTCAGCATCATTACTCCAGTCTTCAGTGTCACATGATCCATCAGAAATCATTCTAATATGATGATTTGGTGCCCAAGAAACATTTCTTATTATCAATGTTGAAAACAGAGGAATACCTCTGATGGATAAATATGAAGTTCAAAAGAACAGCTTTTATTAAAAAAAGAAATCTCTTGCAATATTATAAATGTCTTTTTAATTTAAATGTAATGTGTCTTTGCTGAATAAAAGTATAAATTTCTTTAAAAATATCTAAAGAAGCTGTAATATACATCTGTAAATTCATTGTAACCCATAACGCACTTCACTTTTTACCAGTAAACTCTCTGCCCTGCGAATTAATTTCACGTAAAGACGTGTGACTTACAGAAAATGATACACCATATCGTGATTTTTTTAGCTGCAGTAAAAAGACGCAAACTTTAAATCTGCAGGATTGCAGTTAAGTGGAGTAGATTGCATATTTTATCTCTTTTTTTTAAACACAGAATGGGATGTCATTTTGCGACTGTTGCCGTGTCCGAAGCAATTTAGCATGCTCAAAGTCTAGTGACCGCAGCTTTAGTTTTCAAAGTGCTTGTATTATAAATTTGAATGGCAGTACTTCTTGTAAACAACCATGCTGACAACTTCGAATGGTCATCAAATTATTTTATTAAATCAGTAGTAAAAACAATCCAAGAATGCAGTTATAAGTTAAGCTTTTCAATTTTTATTTCTCCAGAACAATCCTTTGTTTGTAAATGTGTACGTGTCATGATGCGTGTCAGTGAACTCAAAATCTGCTTTAAAATATTATGTACAACACAGGAGTTGTTGCTGCCACGGGGATCATCGTCCTCCTCCATTGCCCGCCCCTCCCCCGGCTCCGCCTCCGCCTCCAGACTGATCCTGAGCTCCAGACATCATCAGGAAAAGAACAAGAGGGACAATGTACATCCACTGGTGATGAAAGAGAAAAGAAAAACACACAAGAAGGTTTTCAACATATTTGTTAGCGGTTTGAAATGCAACATGACGGTTCCTCTCCGGAGTCAATGACTAGGTGCAGGGAAATTACAGGATTTTTGGATTAATTGGCAAGGTTTCCCAAGCAAATCATTTTCAGTTTCATCCTTCCTTATTCTCTTTTTGTCCAACCTCCACCACTTACTGCTTCTTACAAATGACTTTCCACTGTGAGGGAGAAATGAGACTGAAAGAACAGGAAAGAGTGAAGCAAGCAGAGTGGGTCATGAACATCTCTGAGCTTGAGACTATCGTCACCTGCTAATATTACTGGCCAAAAGACACTATTTGATCAAAACACTGATTTGGTCATGACCCAGCAAGAAACGTACACGAAAAAAAGCACATCAAACAACTGAACACCAAGCTGAAACAAAGGAAGAATCAGAGGATTTGAGTTTGTGTGCATGTGGGTGCTTGTTCAGACCCCTATACACACACAATGAGAAATGCAGCGGGAGCGACAGAGTAACCAAATAGGCTTAAATGAGTTTCAGTACTTGAAATGAATGGAAATCAGCTCTGCTCTCTGGCGCCCCCTGGTGGGGCCTGTGCTGAACTGGTGGCCATGAGGAACACTGCACCTCCCAGAATCAAATACCACTGGAACACAGCACAGACCAGCACAAAGTCAACACAGACACAGCATTGTGAATGCAGAACAGCCAACCACGACACACGCTGCAGGAGAGCTTAGAAGTCGGTTACAAAGAGGGACATTAATACTGGAAGCTGTATTTAGGAAGGGACAGAACAGACCAGCAACTTCAGTCATGATATGATAAAAAAATAAAATACACCCAAAAAATACAATAACGGTCATCTTGGGCATTGCAGTCCACTCATACACAAAATAATTCTAAAGAGACTATTAGCAGGAATAGAGGCCATTTAGAAAGGAGTTTTCCACAAAAGGAGGTGAAATAAAAGATAAGAAAATATAAATGTGATGATAGTGCATAAGGTACCACATTTTTACTACCTAGATAGTTGGGAAAAATTGTCACATTAATAATTAGTCAAAATGCAAACACAATTACTTAAGTGAACTAAACTTTAACAGTAAAGTCAAGTAAAAACTGGCACAACTCAAACCAGTAATGAGTCTTCAGTCTCATCATACAGAATTAAATATAAATACTCACATATTTGGCAAAGAAGGATTTCTGCTCTTGTGGGTTTTTGCCTTTCTTTTCCATTTCCTGATCCATCCTCTCAATGTAGGGTGCGGTTTCGGGTCTAAATAAGAGGCACAAGACAAACTCATTTCCAAAGGAGCTGATAATAACATAAGCAGACAATGCAATTTATGGGTGCACTGATTGTATACTCTTCAAAATAATAAAGTAAATGTGTAGACCAGTGGATCTCAATCCACTATGAGGCCTGCAGACTTCCAAGAGGGGCCCAACATGTCTTACAATTATTTCAGTGTATAACATTAAACTGCCATCATATTTTTGAGATCATTTATTTGTATTAATACAGATTTACCAGAGATACATATCTGCTTAGACAGGAGGGCATTTAAATATTGTCTTGGAAAAGAAGGGTGCTTTAGAGTCAATAATGTTGAGAATCAATGGTGTAGTATAGTAACAGAAATAGCAGTCTGAGTGTAAAAGCATAAGTGTGTGTGCGAGTACTCACACAGGTGCAGTGACAGGTGCCACAACACTTATTGTAGTGTTAAAAACTTCCAGGTCAACCTCATCCTCCACCTCTATTCCACGACATGAACCGGGGATTGTCACTATGGAAATGCCGATGACATTTCCGCTGACATCAGTGTGAAGGGTGATGACGTCGCTGAGGTGCGACTCCACTAACGAGCACTGCAAAAAAGAAAGAGACAAGATTTATAGCTAAAATATCTATAAAAAATATTTTTTAATAAAAGTTTATTTTTTAATATAAGTCTAAATGTTTAGATCTGTTGTGGTATTTATGCAAATTAGCTCATCTGTAATTAGGCTAGATTATGCACCGTTTGTCCATGTTAACAAACAATTAAAAAAAAACTTGTAATAAATTTTTGGTTTGTCTTGATACAAGTAATCAACTCAGTAATTTTCATGGTGATATCTAAAGGTTAAAATTTGTACCATATTCATGTGAGAAAAATAATTAATAGGCGTATGAATAGGATATATTTGGGTCTTTTTCTGACCTTTCCCCTAATGGGATTCTTCAGGGGCTTTTTTTCCCTTACTCAGGACATATGGAGGATACAAAATCAGTTGAGTTAGATTCTGTTACAATTTGTTCACCCTTTTTTTCTAAAACGCCTGGACTATAAGCATAACACACCGACCCCGTTGCCATGAAAAACAGAGCATTGCCATGGCATGGACACAGTGTTCTTTAGCGGAAGCAATACAATTTTTAAATGTAAGTTTTTAAATCAATAAACTCCTTTTTAAATCAATATTTTGTGTCAAATTAGGTAGGTAGCCATCTTATAAGGAGGATAATGTAGAGCGAGGCGGTTGTTATAGCGAATACAACCCCTTCAAGCTGATTCAAGACCAGCCTGCCGGGGTTGTATTCGCTATAACAACCGCCTCGCTCTACATTATCCCTCACATAATATACGCTGTGAAATAGTACAAATTAAAAATAACTTTTTTTTCTATTTTTATTTAATATAACTAACATTTATTCCTGGGATGGCAAAGCTGAATCTTCGGTCTTCACATGATCCTTCAGAAATCATTCTAATATGCTGATTTGGTGCTCAAGAAACATTTATTATTATGATCAATGTTGAAAACAGCTGTCCTTGATATTTTTGTAGAAACCATAATACTTTCTTTCAGGATTCTTTGAGGAGTAATAAGTACACACGAACAGCATTTATTTGACACAGATTTGTTTTTTGTAACATTATAATCAACTTTAATCAGTTTAACGAATATTATAAATTAACTTCTTTAAATAAAGAAACTTTTAAACGTGTAGGCTAAAATTCTAATATATCTAATGTTGATATTTGCAGGAGGTTGACTTACAGCTCTAACGAACGCTGTAATGTAACCTTCAGACTGTTTCTCTGTCTGCCGGTCCACCTGTAGAGAGACTCTAGGCACCCGGATCCTGTACAGACCATCAACTGCTGCCACATCCTGAAGGACACAGGCAGAGAAATACAATTTTAGACCAGAGAGACAGCAGACACGGTTACGACATTTCATCCTTTAAGACAAATATCTTTGCTTTCCTAAAAAAAAAAAAAGCAGGTTCTCACCTTCATTGTATTCCTGTCTTTCTCAGAGAGCTGGTTTTGTGCGAGATACACACCGTTTTCCCTTCCACCCCTGAACTGTAGGGCACCACGAAGGCGAAATCTGGGAACATCATCTGAAACAAACACCAGCTGTCAGGACACTACAAAGAGACACATTAATAGACATGCTAACTATTATCTACCTTATTACTTACCTATTTCAAATGAGTGCTCTAGTGGCACAGAGAATCCGCTGAAATCGGTGTCTACTGCATCTCCTAACTGTCAAACAAAACCATTTACATTCACTCCGCATACAGACACATCAGACAGCAGCCTAACATGCTAACAAACTCCACATGCAAGAAATCAGTAAATCCGCACACAATACACATGACGAGAATGATGTTTAACAGACATATTAAACTTACCCTTCGACCATTATTGCATTCGCCAGATTGTGTCCATAACAGCGTAATAATTGACAGGACGGACAAAATAAGCGAAAAGACTCTTATCGTGGCCATTTTGTCGCAAGTCTTGAGAGAGACTTCCTCCCTGTGTAACGGAAACACGGCGTTTCAAATCAAAAGTCGTAAAAACATTAAAGATACTCCTCCTCCATTCACTTATGAAATGTATATTCATCAATATATATATATATATATATATATATTGATGAATATACATTTCATAATATTTCATAATATACAATACAATGTGTTATATACATTTCATAATATATTAATGTGGTATTTATTTTTAAAGCACAATCTACAACTGGATACCACATTAAAAGTCTACAGAGTTTTTTTTTATCCTCATGTATCTCGGTCTTAGGCTCCAAAAGCATAAAACTGAGACTTTTGCTATGTTTCCGTTCGCCATTAGGAAGCAGTTTTCTAGCAGCCTCTAGAGGGCGCGCTGCACACTGGAGCGCAGTCACGTTGAAGTATTGCTAGATTCGGCAGTTCCTTCGCCGGGCGCAGTGGCGTGCGCCTGTAATCCAAGCTACTGGGAGGCTGAGGCTGGCGGACCGCTTGAGCTCAGGGGTTCTGGGCTGCTGTGGACTATGCCGATCGGGTGTCCGCACTAAGTTCGGTATCGATATGGTGCTCCTGGGGGAGCCCGGGACTACCAGGTCGTCTAAGGAGGGGTGAACCGGCCCAGGTCGGAGACGGAGCAGGTCAAAGCCCCCGTGCCGATCAGTAGTGGGATCGCGCCTGTGAATAGACACTGCAGTGCAGCCTGAGTAATACAGCGGGACTCAGTCTTTTGTGCGTTTTATCAGATTCTCATTTTAAACGGAATTGAATTAATTTAATAGCTTTAAATTAACCTTTTTGGTAGAGTTTTTTTTTTGGGGGGGGGGGGACAGAAGTCAACATTTTCTACCACCAAAATTAAAAAATATGTTCACGGATGCTATTAATTTAAACTTGTTCACAAAAGCTGGTTCATTTTAATGCCATTATAGTGACCAGAAAATAAACGATGTACTGCCCCCTCTGTTTACGTAATTGAATTACACCTGCATTTTGTGCAACACGAATCACTGAATCAATAGGAGTCGCTGTTCGCAATCTTCAGCTTATTTTTGTAATTCATTTCATTACAGAGATTTCCGCCCACGTTTAATCCATACTCAGTGGTCCAGTTTTCTGCAAATCGAGTGTTTTTGTTGTTGTGTGTTTTAGGAAAGATGTCGCTGTATGATAGACTAATCACATTGAGTCTGCAACCAACAGGGTTCACTGTGAGACCAAGACGGATTTCCAAAAGACATTAACGGGTAAACTGAACAAAAACCCATGATTGAAAGACATAGCTCTTAACGTTCAGTAAATGTGTGCGCCAGTGTACAGGCTACAGATTTCTTTCTGTGATACAAGTTTGTGGTTAACTTCATTATACCTGTTGTTGTCACAGGAAGTAGAGAAAATGTAATGACAGGAGTTGGACACTAGAGAGTAGTTTAGTAACAGGAAAATGTTCCCTCTACAAAACAAGTTTTAACATGGCTCAAGACAAGTAACATGCTAAATTGATTGATAACAAGATCTTTATATTCACCTCAAACAACTGCTTTCAATCATAGTATTATTATAGTAACACTTTACAATATGGTCTAATTTGTTAACATTAGTTAATGTATTAATTAACATGAACTAACATTGAGCAATACATTTACCATATTTATTAGCATAATCTTTGTTAATGTTAAATTAATAAAAATACAGTGATTCATGGTTTGTTAATGTAAGTTCACGGTGCATTAACTAATGTTAACAAAAAACGTTTGATTTTAAGAATGTATTAGTAAATGTTGAAGTTAACATTAACAAAGATGAATAAATTCTTCTAGATCTGCTGTACAGCCAAAACAATCTCCGTTCCATTAATTTCCTATCGTCACTGTAAAGCTGCTTTGAAACAATCTGCATTGTAAAAAGCGCTATATAAATGTAGGTGACTTGACTGTAAGTATTGTTCATTCTTAGTTCATATTAGCTTAAGTAGTTACTGTAACTAATGTCAACTAATGAAACCTTACTGTAACGTGTTACCATTATTATTATTATAATATTTTATTCTAGGACCTTATTTTCAATATTTAGATGTTGAAACGCCTGTCAATTTTGCTTAAGGCCTATGCAGTTTCTTCAATAGCAGAGGCACCTAATGTCCAAAGCTTTGATTTTTATTTTACCGATTTAAACTTTTTCCCATTAAAATGTTTTACCACGCCCTTTTCCCCCTTCAATGTTTTTTTTTTTTCGTTTATTTTATTTTCTTACACTTGTACCAGACCCAGATTGGCTTAAACTATGAAAATCCATCTTAAATAGGCAAAAATAATTACTATAATAATCTTAACAAAGAGTAAAAATACATTTGCATTGTGTGAAAATGGTTTAATATATGCATCATATGTTTTTTGTTTTTGTTTTTACAGAATTATAACTGGCCCTCTGTAATGATGGCATTCAATCACAACCAACAATGTGGCACCAAAAGTTAACCTACAGGCAACATTGTGTGCATGTTTGGGATAGGAATGTTATAAATAATGCTTGAAGAAAACAAAGAAAATTGCAGGGAATAACATGCAGAAATTGTGAAACATTTTATTGTGTGTATTTATGCAATTCTAACTCTGAAAGTATCTAAAACAACGTTAGCAAGAAAAAGAAGTCTGTCTATTTTAGTCCAAAAAATGTCATTTTCTCCACCCAATGCTAAACACATTACATAATTTGAGATGCGTTAGTAATCACAGAGTGAATCACAGAGTGGTGAAAATGTTCATAACTTTCAGGGGGAAAAAAAATGACAAGAAGTCTTCAGTGATGCATATTCATGATAAATATAATAAACCAGTCGCAGTGCGGAAAATGACACATTTAATAAAGTAGTCACAGTGTGGGAAATGTTTAAAGAGTTTATTTTTTAAAAGTCCACTGGGCCAGAAGTGGCCATTTAAGAAACACCCTGCTGTATAATGTAATCATTTGTGATGTTGTCCTTGGGTCTGACATATAATGCAATCAAATGTTTCCCTGTTTAAGCTGTTACAGACATGCACGCAAATATTGCAATGTTTCCCAACCACCTGAGAACTTATTCCTTTTCCTCAATATCTGTCATTGTAGTGAGCCTATAAGATAATAACCGCATCGACAGCAGAATGGGCCATCAGGGCCACAGGTTAATCAAATTTAGCTTAGATCGATTACAGTCAATTACAGTAGCACACAGTTGTTGTGTTCCACAACCTCATTTTGTTCTGTACTGTTCTGTGCCTATTGTTCTGTAAATCAAAGTTACTGATTATCTTACACTCTTTCCCCACAATCAATAGTGTACCATGTGCGCCACTCAGTACGGGACCCACGGACTGCCATTAAGATCCAAGGCATGAGAAAAAACAAACAGACGCACGCCCTTTCGATTACATTAATCAGATGACACTGAGGTAAGTGATACAGCATGGCGTATTGGCATTTCCATAACTGAACACATCTCTAAGAGAGCCTGTATGATTAATGGACTGTTCCAGCAGAAGGGCTTGGGTTTTCCATGCACCCTTGCCATGTGATTTCCAAGACATTCCTTCTTTGAAATGAATATATATCTCTTCCATCTAGTCATTGCTGTCTGTCATCACGCCCTCAGACAATAGTGAAGCCCCACACTCCTGCAGAACTATAATTAGCCATCTCCTCACCGTGAAGGCATCTATGTGGCATTAAACGCGTGGGGTGACATTTTATTACAAAGCAGTATAACATTTTCTGCTTACATTTCATGATGAGAGTTGGTATATTGTGACATATGATTTATATTTTCTTTACCAAGTCCATATTACGTTTAATTGAATCAAATAAATTAAATTAGCACTCTGTGAAGCATGAAGTATCTTGTTTCCTGGCTGTTGTCTTCAATATATCACTTTCTTTTCTGCTGCATATGTCTTGTGCTTGTGGTTGTACGTGAATCTCGATCCTCTCCTTCGTAATATTGTGTCATTTTTCTTCTCGACACCTGCCTCTCAGGTTGCACTTTCTATAAATAGCACAGTCTCTGCCCAGTCTTCTCTCCCCCAAATTAAAGTTCAAAAGAGCGTTTATTGGTGTGTCAAGCTTAATAGAGCGTCATTGAACGGTACACTTCAAGCATTCACACCAGGGACGTGACTAAACTCTGATCTCTGTTGTTTTGCTGTTTTTGTGTAGAGACCGTACACAGGACATCTTGTGACCGTTGCGTTCAGCGTCGTACACCTTAATTGAAGTGTTACATTTAGCATTTTTATTGTTTTAGTTGTTGTCTTTTGAACAAAATATCATATTAAACTGAGTCCGTTTTTCATTACATGTCATGCAAGTTTAGTTGAGGAAAATGTCATTTTAAGTTGAGAGGAATCTCTTTTGCTCACCATGGCTACAGTAAAATCACTAATATTGTGAAATATTATTACAACTGATGTCTTTTTTAACGTATTATAAAATGTAGTTTATTCCTGTGATGACTGAGCTTTCAGCATCATTACTCCAGTCTTCAGTGTCACATGAGCCTCCAGAACGTATTCTAATATAAAGTTAAAAATGTAAAAAAAAACAGTTGTGCTGCTTAATATTCTTGAGGAAACAATGATACATTTTTTCAGGATTCTTTGATGAATAAAAAATCCAAAAGAACAGAATTTATTTGACCTAGATTTTTGTAACAATGTAAACATTTTGATAAATGTAATGTATCCATGCTGAATAAAAGTATTTTAAAAATCGTACTGACATCAAACTTTTGAACGGTATCGTATTAATTTAAACATGCATCATGCTTTAGCAAAACATGCAAAAACTCTCAATGTTGTAAAGTTTTAGTTGTTCACTGTTCATGTTTTAGCACATTGTTACAGAAAGAGTGTGGCTTGCAAAATCTGATTAACATGCAACTTCACTTGTGCATTCACGTCATTTTGTGCAGATGCAGTTATGATATTATGTTCTAATTATCTAATTATTCTCATGTATTGAATGGGTTTGGGTAAGTTAATTAACCCACTAGCAAAGAGCTCAAGTTTAACCGCTTTCATTCACAGTTTAGCCTTGTTATTCGTAAAACATCACACTTCTTTTGACACTCAGTGTGTGACTTGTGAGGGTTTATGACTGACTTAATGAAGGAGCAGAATTGTCCGCACATTTACTTGTTGAAAAGAAAGGGGTGTTTAGAGAGATGTAAGGTCAAAGGTCAGCGTGTCAAATGTTCTTAACCTCTGACAGCCTATCAGCAGGCTTGATTCTGTTCTTTCCAATTTTCTGAGGTAACCATCACTTCATAGATGATCACAGATTTCAAGCAACTCCGCTTTAATATGCTTCAAACAGGCTGTCAATCAATATCTATCTACAAATATATCATGCCATTAGCAAATAGCTTGGTTCACAGGACGTTTTAACAAGATTACCAATTAACAGGTTTGCCATAGAGACACCATGTTTGTTATAATGTTAAACATTTTTCACCCTTGTCGCTGTCTTTCGTCTGCTCCTCCTGTCCAAGTTGTCTCAAGTGACACCCGTTCTGTTGCTCTCTCTCCATGTATCGCTCTTTTCTCTGCTCACCCACCCTTCTCTGTCTTACTCAAGGATGGGGAGGACATGCTTGCCAAGGGAGGAGGGAATAAAAGGCATGAAAGATGAGTAAAGTGTGTGAGAAAGAAAAGTCAGGGTGACCGACATATGAAGAACCACCATGCCTGAACCGAAGAAGCCAGGTAAGGCTCTTCAAGTTAATTTTCAGCATCGATTTTACATTTAAAACTAGTGTATATTTAAATCATCGCAATTTGTCATTTCACATGTCACGTTAATGTAAATCATGCTTTTATGCTCTGACTGGCAGAATGCATCAGTGTCTGACTCTGGCCCACACTTAACATTCATAATAACACCAATTTGTTGATCATTTCGTTCAGCGAGCTGAGTTAGACAATCAGTAGATAAATCTTGATCATTGGCTCACACTTTTTGTTAGCTAACTACCTGCTGAGGCGTAGAAATATTGCTTTCTTTGCTTAAAACGTAAATCACGGGCCTGAATGTATTATTGTAAGGAGACGTAGTTTAGACCGCCTCGGCTGTGACAGGTGTTGAAAGATGAATTTTCGAGGTTGGGTTGGCAGCAGCAGGAGTGAGAGGTCAATTTTCAGCTTAGGGTTTGGCAGTATAGCCGACTAGACTGAGAAAACACTCTATAGCTTGATGCCCATCAGTTTGAATTATATATGTATCTTGGTGATGATTGCTAAGGCTGGAATACACTACTCTAAACAGATTTGAAAACCTAAGCATCATACACTTGCTGACTTTGAAAAAATGTCATCATACCATACGTTAAACAACCACACACACTACCAGATTTTCAGGTCATTTTGAGGACTAAATATGCGCCGCATTGCTAGGAGATGCCTGAGTGACAAACAAAAAAAATGTGTTTTCTAAAATCGGCTGGACGGGATCATAATATGGAGGGGGGAAAAAATCATAGTCTGTGCCCATCATGATTTTCTGTGAAATCTGTCATCTCTGACTGCCCAAAATCTGCAGACTGCCTCTGACTTTTGAAATCTAAGGTTCAATCGCCCAGACTGTAAATTAAATATTTGTGTAGTGTATTCCAGTCTTTTATCACTAATCATCAACCAGTGGACAATACACCTATAACAAAACGCAAACGTCTGAGAGGTAGAATCCCATTCCAAGAGGGAAAAACGATTAAATTCAAATCTCATTATATGTGAATACTCTGAGGATATCACATAATGCTGCATGAATATGGTGTTTCGCCTGCAGGAATGTTTTCTTAAAGACCTTCATTCAAATACTCAATGCTCAATTGACCCTGTAAGTGAAATTCTGATCATTATGAAAATGAATCTATTGATTTAAGTAGTGCACAATTAAAAATCAATAGCATATCAAGTGTGTGGTCCTTAAAGTATTAGTGCTGATATTTGGAGTGGGTTAGTTCTGAACATAAAGTATGATTTAAGCTGCTGGCACTGATACAGAGCTAAAAGCTTTAGCTACCGCACCTTTTTTTGGAGCTTTTAAGGAGTGAATTGCAGGCATTGGACTATAACCAGCAGATGGAATCATTAGCATCACATATCAGAAGTTGATGTCAACAGATACCCATGTTCATACATGTAGTGATGTTGTGAACTTGTGTATCTGACTGGGGTTCTAAAATATGACCCTCTTCATTTTCATCGTTGAGTACACAGCCTTGAGACAGAAAGAAATCTGACAGATTTGACAGACCCTGAAAAATCTCCAGGTGTAAGAGGAAGTGCTGTTCAGGGCAAAAGAAACTAAAGGTTGAGCAGTGTTTTGAGCTGCTGCTGAATTTCTCTGATGAAGTCTAAATCATCCTCACAGAGATGGCATTACTCCAGCAACAGCAGGATAATAAGCTAAACTTGTGCTGTAATAGTCTCAAAATGCATTTAATGTACAGGGAAATAATTGTGGCGCTAAGCTGCTTAACGGTGGACTCTGTTAAGGAAAACAGATCAGGATGTTTGTAATTACTGGAACTGGAAATTCCAGATATTTAGAAGTAGGAAGATGGAATAATCCACAATCATTTTCAGGAAACGGAAACATTTATGCTAAAAATATAAAAAATAATTAAAAAATAAAATTTTTTTTTTTTAATTATTTGTTAAACTGGCCAAAAAGTAATTTATACAAATAATTTGACAATGTTTAATTGCACCCACACAAATAAAAAGTATGCATGAGCATTTTAAATGGAGATTTCAATAGCAGTAAACTATTTAAATTTTATATTTATATAACCCATTCAAATGTCCTACAGAGGTTTTATTTTTGAAAGTCATTTTGCATTATACATTAAACAGATTTAAAACCACTGTACAATGTGACTAGGTTCAGTTTTCCGTTAAGGACATCATTTGTTTGTCATGGGAACGCATTTAGCAAACAACTCTATCTCCTTAGGAACGACCCTTTCAAAAACACACACAAGGTCAGATCAGTGTCACCATGCCATCTTGAGATCTGCCTTGTCTCTGTTATGATTCAGTTTTTCCTTCTAACTCAGGCCCATGACTTGGTGTTAAACCCAGTCTGAGAGCATGACATCACGAGTGTCAAATAACTGGATCGTTTTATTGGAGCGTAATCTGTTGCTCCCTTATTTGTACTCTTGTCTATCCCCTCGTTTTCTCATTCATCCCAGCTTCACACTTCAGACCACACACGAAGCCCGTCTTTTAGTTTATTGCTTCTTAAAGATCACATTTACCACCCTCCACCCAAGTCCCCCGGTCACTTACACGGGCCACTTTGTGTTGAGTTTTACAGGACAAAGCTGTCTGGATCTCCTGAAGCCTTAGTTACTGGCAAAGAGCACGGTTCCTTAATAAACAGCTTCCAGAATAGCCCCGAGCAGCTTTTAGGAGGGTGTGCAATTTTACAAACGGGCATGTCGACAGTGGAAAAGTGTTCAGAGAAGTGTGTGTCTGTGCATATTGCTCCATGATTATGCATACTCTGTAATGATAGTACTGTAATAGTGAGTCAAGGCTGTGCGCTATAAATCGTGCATTTGCATTAATATTGGATTGGGGCTGAAATAAAGCCTATGAGATATGTCACATTAATATAAATTACTTTACGAAGAGTCTAATATAATATCCAAGCTTTACCATAATAGGGAAATGTCTGGCCTGTGACAGTTTGAGATGGGTGAAGGATTTCTTAGGGTTTCTAAAAATGTCCTAAAATGTTTTGAAACGGCTCTTTGATTATTTGGTTGTTGTTTAAACATCTGTGACAGTGTTGTGATTCCTTTTGCTTCTTTATGAGCATGTGTTGTCCTGCCATGCCGTAATTATGTCATTTCTGTCCTGGTTCCCTGTAACACTACTAATGAAACACCCAGAGTATTGAGTATTAGTGAAGTTTAAGCCTCTTACTTGGCATCTGAAATGTCAATACTATGATGCCCCCTTTTCCCAAATCCCCCTATTTACACCGCAACAGAATACAGAACTCATGACGCAAACACTCTTTGAACTCTGCGATCCAGGATGGACAGATTCTTGCTCCATCCTCTTTTTTTTTTTTTTTTACCATTTTGTGTGTGAACCATACAAACAAGCACACAAAAGTAGATTTTTTTCTGTTGGCCCAATTGGGCCAGTTGTTAAAACAAAATACATTATAACAAATACAAATGAAATAAACAGTGCTTTAAGTTTTTCCAGGTAGACCTAATCATGGTATTCAGGTATAGAAAATGAATAATCTGATTTAAAATAATAGTGTAGCGTCTTTATTATACGTAGCCTATAAATTATTTTTCCAACTGAGGGCATCCTTGGACATTCCCAAAGGGAGGTTTTGCATAGCTCAAAGTAATCCCCTCACACACACTCTCTCTCTCTCTCTCTCACACACACACACACACACACACACACACACACACACACACACACACACACACACACACACACAGTGTCTTAACATTCAACGTCTCATTTCCAGCTGGTATAGTGTAGCATTACCTCATAACCGTTAACATCACAACGCGCTCCTTGGCATGCGTCTCCTTCATGATGGATTACACGCAGATGTGTGTGCGCTCGCTTTTGGTGTGTTTCTGAATATGTCCTCCAACTTAACCGTAATGGGATATGTACTGCATGACCTGATATCGCTTTATGACTGTATTCATGAACCGCTGTTGCATATTGCACACCTCAGCTGCGCTCAGTCCTCCTCCTGGAGATCTGGAGTCATGAAATATTCAAGTGAACCCAATGACCTTGATTAGCTGGTTCATGAGTATTTGATTAGATTTGAACTAAACTCTGCAGGATGGTAAATCTCCTCGAGCGCCCCGGCAAAACCACTGTGCTAATTTGTATCTATTTAACTGTGTTAAAACGTCAACCTTTTCTCCTGCTTCCTCTGCACCCGCAGTATAAATCATTTCAATTCATGTAGAAGCGGCATGTCCATTTAAACAAGGTGGGGAAAATACTGGGGGAAACTGACCAGTCTAAAATTGTGTTTACGACCTTATGACATGTTTATTGACCACTGTATCATCTTACATGCACTACCATCAATACCATTTTTTTAAATGTAGGCTAAGGATGTATAGGTGACCAAACAATTGTGTTTTGATGTGATTGTATGAAAAAGTGTAATATAAACGTAACATATATTATGTAACGATTTAAAAAAAAATATGTAAAGAACATGACATTTTTTTTTACATTTATATGTGCGAAACTCCCCCCCAATCCCCCCCCCCCCCCCCCACACACACACACACACACACCATAGGACACGAAAATAATTAAAATCACTAATCTCTTCTTTTTTTTTTAAGGAGAATTCATGGTAATCACTGCCTGTCAAGATTCGTTAAAATTTAGCTTGGTTTATTAAAAATGTAATGTGCTATCCTGAGAGTGGAAGAGAGAAAGAGATCACTGTCAGAAAGTAAAGAGGCCATAATTAATCTCAACATCATCACACCATAAACCACACCTTTTGACATTTATTATATATGATACCCTGTCTTTACTTCATAAAAACTGGGAGAGAGAATCATTTTAATTAAATGTTTCATTTTAAATCATGTTTTGAAGTTCAGCTTATGTAAATCATTTTTGTTGAATAAGGTGAAGTGATATTCAGATGTAAAACTGTAACTATTCTTATAAAACTATAAAGGTTGTAATTACATTCACAGCATGACCCATAGCAACCAGTTTATTTTTATTCTCAAATCAGATGATCATGATAAAACTGTTTATGCATAGTCACCATCTCCCTAATCTTCATTTTTATCCTCACCCCCTCATCTTTCCATATATGTAGGAAAGAGATATTTACGATCTATATCCATAACTCAAATCATCAGTACTGTCACGCAGAGACTGATAGATATTGTAATGTTTCTCTTAAGTGTTTCCTCTTGCTGCCAAAAGAATCACTCTCTCCATCCTCATAAAATGGGGAAACTTCATCATGTGCGGCCGACCCTCCCTGCACTTGTATCCACTCCAAATGCTTCTAATGCCAAAGTCACTCCATCACACACACAGCTTGTAAAAATAGCTGCTTTCAATCTGGATCCGAGGAGCTGAATGAAGCCTGAGGGGAAAGCCTTCTTTTTTGTGTGATATCCTTAGAAACACTACATATATCACTTGGCTGTTCCCATCCGTGTCTGTTTATTTTGAAAATTGAAATATTTTAAATGAAATTCATTAGACATCAGAGTTGAAGTCAAGGCCACCAGCCAGTTGCAACAAACCTCTTACATTAGAAAAATCCTTGATAATAATACAATGAAGGTTTTCCTAACTTAAAGGGATAGTTAGGGCCCAAGCCCTGAAAGGGCGCAGAGCCCTATTGTTCTTCTAAGGATTATTTGTTCTTGTTCTTCTTCTTCTTCTTCTTTATCATTATTTTTTTTTCAAGGTTTTTGCCACTTTTGCCACTTTATGAAACTCGGTACACATATAGATCTCATCGGGCCGAACAACTTTCGTGCTCTAAGTTTTACGCCAGCCCAACAGGAAGTCGGCTATTATGGGCTGTATGGAAACGCATGTTCTGGCATTTGAAACACTTCTCCTAGAGAATTCATCCGATGACCACGAAACTCGGTCAGCGTGAAGTCAAGACATGGAGCATGATAAAATTGCCAGGGGATTTTTGATATCTCGAACGGTTTGGCCGTGGCGAGGAAACGAATTTATGGCGAATATTGGAAACAGGAAGTGTGTTATAACATCCTCATACATTAATTGATCTTGATGAAACTTCAGCAGTGTGTTTGTTGTAAGAGGCCGATCACATGGATGTGACTATTGTGAGTCAAAGTTATAGCGCCACCAACTGGCAGCAGGAAGTGTGTCACTTTCAAAATGATTTGTATTCACCGTCTTATTTTTGCCCTCAAGGGCATCCAAGATAGGTGTCTTTGTTTCCGCAGTAGTTTCAATTTTGATATTTTTAGGTCAAACCGTTCTTGTCTGTCACTCAGATAATGCAGGTCTATGGTCACCTCCTCAAAGAGCACGCACAGATAAGTCCAAATTAGACAATTCCCCATCGTAAGTACACATTGATGGCCTAAGACATGAAACGAGCGATCAGTGATCTGAGGGCGCGCGCGCTTCCTGGTGTGTGACGTGTGTTCTGGCTTAAGCCTGTTTTATGCTGTCGAATCGACGGCGTACCCCCGCAGACCCTTCTGCGTCGACGCGAACCCCTCTCCGCCCCCTCCGCCGTAGCTCGACGTGCACCTCCAAAAAATTGTAACTACGCGTCGAGGCGACGCAGACCACAAGGGCTGTGATACCGTCCCCCTAGCGTTCTCGCGGTGAAATGCACCGCGATGCAGCACAACCCGACGCAGAACCATAAAACGGCCACGACGCCGTAGGAGTGACGGCGTAGCTACGGCGTGGAGTTGACGCAGAAGCATACAACAGGCTTAAGTCTGCGTAAGCGCTGGAAAGAAAACATACGTAATTGTTTTCTTTTACGTTGGTTTAAACATCCCAGATAAGCGCAAATTATTACAATTTCTGTTAGCCGTCTTACCTACAATCTCTGTTCTGTGTAAACAATGAGTGACGTACACGCACGAGAGATCACTTCCGGCGCATTCCGGCGCACACGTCACACACCAGGAAGCGCGCGCGCCCTCAGATCACTTGGACGTGGTTGTGTACAAGAGGTAAAAACTATATAAATACTGTTTGTTTTCGCACACAAACCGCTCGTTTCATGTCTTAGGCCATCAATGTGTACTTACGATGGGGAATTGTTTAATTTGGACTCTGTGCATGCTCTTTGAGACAGTGACCATAGACCTGCATGATATGACTGACAGACAAGAACGGTTTGACCTAAAAATATCAAAATTGAAACTACTGCGGAAACAAAGACACCTACATCTTGGATGCCCTTGAGGTAAGCTAAAACATACCAAAATTTTATTTCAAAGTGAACTATCCCTTTAACGCATTTGTTGCAACTGGACCACATAAACTTCTAGACCCAGAAAAGAGTAGGACTGGGTATCTATCGATACAGATTTCCAGACTCAGTTTGTTTACGATTGTCCAAACCAATTGATTAAATTCTGTTTAACTTTGATCAATAAACCTTGTCAAATTTCGGTTATAATGTCCACTTTGCTTACACATGAAAGAAATTAATCTCTCATATTTTTATTCTAAAAATAAACAAAATGATAAACTCATGAACACTTCAGAACTTCCATGAAAGTGCATTGAAAGCTTATAAAAAGCGCATATACAGTTTTTGTCAATGGAACTGCACTGGTTGTGCTTTCTATTTTTGATTCACTAAAAGGAACTGGAAGAGTCATTTCTGCACAAATAAGACTACACTGTCAGAAGTAGCATTGTTTAAAAATTGTTCTTGTCTGAGAACATTAACCGAGACCCAAACCCAAGACCAATACATTTAGAATATTATGCATCTTATTTGTATTGATTAATATTATTCAGTACTATCAATTTTGCCCTCATTCATAATTTGCCTGCAGGTGCATTTTGGATTGGATTGGCAGTACACGATAAATACAAAGTTCTGTCATGAAACTCTAGATGGCACAGGCTGATAGTTCTCAATCTGCAATCACATTCTTATCTATATAGCACAGCTGATTGGTTGCTGTGGCATCAACGACCAATGAGCTGCTGCTTAACATTTCAAACTTTGTTTGCTGTTAGCAGTCTGCAGCGCACTTTCAGAAACCCTCCACCTTCCCCAGCTCCACCTGTATAGATCTGCTACGTAAGGGATAATGTAGAGCGAGGCGGTTGTTATAGCGAATACAACCCCGACAGGCTGGTCAGGACCCTCACACGAAGCGGGGGTTATTTAATTATCCCGCTTATTACATGGCTACCTACCAAATAAATCAATAATTTGACACAAAGTATTGGTTTAAAAAGGAGTTTATTGATTTAAAAACGATTGTATTGCTTCCTCTAAAGAACACCGTGTCCATGGCAACGCTCTGTTTTTCATGGCAACGGTGTGTTATACTTAGCAGCGGTCTGTTATCAAGAAATAACAGACCGCATTTTACATTAGAATTCAACCAAGCCATGTAATAAGGGAGGTTATTTAATGTTTGTTATATGTGGAACAGCAGAATGTTTGTGAATGTATTGACAGTAGCCAGTCTCTGTACTTGCTCTGCAGCAGCAGCAATAATAAACAGCACCAGCACCAACAGCAGATCTGTTCCACCAAGACCAAATACATTAACATTACCACATCCATTACCATGCCAATCTCTCTGCGAGTTGTCATGACAGACATAACAATATGCCACACGAAGGGCAGAGATCAGAGTTTTTTTTAGTCACACTCGAAACACATTTGAGCTTGACTCTAAACACTCAGACATCCTTTCAGGTTTTGTTTGTATAACACTGTATGTGACAAGTCAGAGTGCATTGGAAGCATATATGTGGTGATATGCGAAGGGCATTAACGCATAGCGGTGTGGGTAGACATGTTAACTCAAGGCCACACGCAGTGAGGCCCCTGTTTTCAGTTATCACATCCCGAGATGTGTCTGAGAGACTTCACAATTTTCCCCCACTGGCCTGTCAAAATGGTGGAAATTAACTGACATGAAAGAGAAGTAGTGGAGTAAATGTCATGAGAGATTAACTTTGTGAACATTCGACGGCAGTTACTCGGCCAAACAGAGTGAGGGAGCGAAAAGAGAGGAACAGAGAGTAGAAAGAGATTTGTCAGCAAAGTGAAGGTGAGAGTACTAGCGCTGTAGGCTAATGTAACTAAAGTGAGCAAATTCTGAGTGCAGCCATGTATATGATATAGTTTCAAATGCTGATGCTGGCATTTCAGCCTGCACTCAATTTCAGGGCATCGTGTGGCTGTTTTTCTAGGTTTCAGAATAGCTGTATGACCCAGGGGCCGGGGGCGGGATGGCGTATCTGAAACAACTATGGATTAGCAAAATAGGACCTTCAGACAGAAACGATTACGGACGTAAAAACTGAAATATTCTCCAGCCTATATATGGAGTAGATATGTAATCATAGATGTTGTATTTATGGAAATGGATTCACATTATCGACAGAGAGAGAGGCATAGGAGACGAGAGGGCATTAAACCGCTCGTTTACACTTTTCTCATATGATGTTTATGTAACGCACTTTTAGATATCCGAGACTTCTCCGTGCTAATTTAACATGACCGCATTAAACTGGATCCTTCTTACTGACCTCATGTTTTCGGTCTGGCTGTCTTTCTCTCTTCTATGGGAGCCCATTTCTGAAATAAAAAGTTTTAAATAATCAGTAAAGTCAAATTGTGAGATATAAAGTTGCAGCTGCAATAAATACAGTCAGATTGTGAGATTTTAGTTTTCTAAAGTTGTACTTATTTTATTATAAAAAATGTTTTTGATATGCTCCCAAATGGGCTTCTATTTATCATTATCCACATCCCTTTAAAGACAAAATAATAATAAAAAAAGGGAAATGGGGTAATACGGTAAATGTCTGTGCCATGTTATTTTAGTATTATTTATACACTATTATAATATTTATTCATATTTTGAATGAACCTTTATTTAAAGTTTTAGTAATTTTTTGTCATTATTATTAGATTTAGTTTTTTATATATATTTATAGCTATCCCCAAAAATTGCACTTCAATTTAAACGTATTTATTTATTTTCTAATATTTGTTTAAGTTTTTCATAATGTCTTATCTCAGCTTTATTTCAGATACCAAATACAAGTTAATACGGTTTGGTTTAACAATAATAACACTGTAGTGAAGGCGGTTTAGTTACATCTCTGTGGATTAGCGTTTTAGCATGAGCTACACTGGCCTCCATTTGACTTCTTATGACACCTACACTTTTAGAACGCGTGTGTTTGTGTGTTGATTGTGAGTGAGTGAGTGTCTATTAGTTTTTTGCACTGTGGCTGTATGTAGCAGTGACAGGGACCAAGACTAGCAAGACGGAGAGAGTGCTGACGACTGGAAACCAGAGTAGAGCCAACAGATCAGGATCATTTATATACTATTATAGTACCTATTAATGTTTTTTTTATAATTTCATTTTTCATTTTAGTCATTTTATGTTATATGCTTTTGTCATGTGTATCAGTCCTTTTTCTACTTAGCTTTGTTTTATTTATATTTCAGTTTTAGTACTATTTTCACTTAGCTGCCAAGGCAACCTTTTCGGTTCCACTTTATTTCGACAGTCGACTTTAGACATTCTACTAAGTATAAGTAACTTTGCAACTAAATGTCAACTAACTCTCATTAGAGTATTAGTAGACTGTAGTAGACTGTTAGGTTAGGGTTAGGTGTTAGAGTTCGGGTTAGTAGAATACATTGACTTGTAGCTGCCAAGTTACTTATAGTCAGAATGTCTAAAGTGGACTATCGAAATAAAGTGTTACCACATTTTCATTTTACATTTCAGTTTTTTATCTTTCGTTTAATGAAAATTATATAAATTATATAGCTTCAGTTCAGTCCAATTTTGGGACATGTTTTAGGATGCTGTTTTTCCTAAATGTAAATGTGAAATGATTATTAGATATTTACTTGAGTTCAAGATGAAAGCAAGAGAATTATAATGGTTTTCAAAACGCCTGCACGGCATTGCAGTTGTCTTAGCAATGGATTTAAGAGGAAAGAGCCATTTTAATAAAGCTGACTGGGTCCTTCACCTCAGCAAAGATTTTTAACTACATTTTAGCTGAACAAATTAACGCCGTCAGACCAATTCATCATGGGTAAGGTGAGAGCTGCTCAGAGCATTTGAGCATTTCCCTGTGGAGTTGTTACAGGTCCCTGTTTGTGTATAGACGTGACCTTCAGCTGTCTGGTGATCCCGGTGCTCTGTTCTTTTTTGGGAGGACATCTCAGCCAGCTCCTTAGATCCTGAGGCAGGGAAAGCATTTATAACTTGCCAGATCACCGTACCCCACCGTACTCTTCTGGGACGAGGAGATATACCAGAAGTGCCTGAGATCCATTAACATACTGTGCTCTGAAAGACAAACCTAATCAAAAATAGACGTGTCAGAACTTCAGTATGCAAGCAGATCACGCAATCTGACCCTCAGTACCAAGGCCAAGTTTGGTGTCTCATATCCTTAACACTAAAGAGTGAAGGGCCTACCACTCCTTCCAGATTCTGAGTCAATCCGAGGCCAAGATTGTGACTTGGAAGGTGACGGGGGTACCATGTAGCAAAGCTGTTTACACCTACCGTTGACCAGAGGAACGGAAAGAGAGGCTCAGATGCCTGTAAAATACCTTCTGCCTTACCTCAATATACTATAAAAAAATACATATTACGATATTTTTTGTTGTTACATGCAGACTTGAGAATAGGTTTGGCCATCTTTACAAATGTTTTGTTATGAGGATGTATGCGCATATCTAATCTGTGTACCGGTATTTCAAGTCAAGTAGAATGTTTTGCTGTTAACCTCCTCGGACAGTTTCATGATTTACATGTTATATCTAAAAAAAACTAATGTGAGTTTAAGAGTTACTTAACTTGTACTTTAACATGACCCCAGTTGATAAACTGTGGTTATAAATTTCATTTCTTTCAGATGCCAAGGGAGAGAAGGAAGCTCCCCCTGCTGGTTTGTACATGCATTTCTTGACTCTACTAAATATTAGTAATCTGTTTGATGTAATGAATCATTTTAAAGCAGTCGGGCTCACTCTCAGTATCTTTCATTTTACAGATAAGCCTGGAGAAGGTGGGTGAACTGCTCTGAATCTTGTCATGAACGCCATGTCTTCATTCAGTCTCCCAAGAGTACAAGGGGTAGCTTTGCCTCTACAGATGAGCTGTGTGTGTGTGTGTGTGTGTGTGTGTGTGTTAGTGCTGCAGGGGGTTAGGATTAGGATTAAGTAAGAGGTGTGCTGAATTACACATCAATTGAATGTTTTCCAATTCATCTTTAGATACAGCAAATACGCCAATGAATCATACCTAAAACCAACTAGCAGTGCTCTAACTTAACATTCTGCTTTCATATTGGTGCATTGCTTAGTTGAACAAAAATATGATTATTCATGCATAAAGTCATACTAATATGATTGACTTGATCTTCTGCCTTTATAAGTTGAAGCACAGCCGGCTATAATAAATGTGAATTTAACTAAGTATGTTCACATGCAGAACCATATTTATTTACTGTTATGTATCTACATGATACAATTTACATAAATTACAGTATATTGTTTCTACACACATAAATAACATTATAGCATACTTAACTGCTGAAAATACATTATAAAAAAAGCCGAGCTTCCTGTGCTGTAGAGGACATGCAACTGCACTTTGCTGTATGCATTTTGAAAACATGTCATTTTTTTAAAGTAAAAATGTAAGCCAATTTATTTGAAAGTATACAGTATATGAATCTTTTTCCAATGGGAGTGGGAGATGCCGTCACTACTGTTTAGATGGCAGAATGTGAGAGTGAAGTAAACCGTTTTCTCTGAAAACCAATGTTTTAAAACACTTTTTAACTGTAGTGTATATGATCTTAGAATTAATATTTACAGTCATTCTACTTTTGATAGTAATTATGAATTATGCTTCATATCAATGATACACATTTAGTTATTTCCTTTATACTGTCCACTAACTACATAAGCATGAAATGTGTCAGTGTTGTTACTGGTTCTTATTTGCTTTAAATAGAAGTAATACCACTTGACAAAAGTGCAAGTTTTGTCCAATGGAAAATTATTATTATTTCTACAATTGTAGTGTGAGTTTGAAAACAAGACAGGAGATAAAATCAGTTATACTGGTTGGTGAATTTAATATATGATAAAAAATCATAATAATTTAAGTTATGATAAAAGTGTGACTGTATTTTATGAATAACCATAATATTTTAAAACAGCTTGGTGTATGTAATGTATCCTTTGAACACTGAATCTGATAGTGGGCTATTATGATAATGCAGCCCATTACCAGAGTCCACAATGAGCATATGCATATATGGTACATGTTTCCATTTTCGTTTCTCAGTTTATGTTATCGTGCATTTGGCGTCTTAAAACTAACACCCGCACTGGGGTACAAATCGTTCCCCCAGGAAGAGAGCCAAAGCTTTGGCTGAAAGGTGAGATCTGTACACAGTGTAATGGTGTTAACATGTGTGGTCATTAGGGCACTTTTTATATTTCAGTGCAAACACCCTACAGTGACCCCAAATAGTATTTGGACACTTAAAATGAATGAATGTCATTGCTTTATACAACTAAATATCAAAACAAGTGACATTTATTAATTGTTGGCAGTGTTTGACAGGTGCTGTTTTTTTATTTGTCCAGTTCTGTTTAAACTTTCTCTCCAGCTCTAGACTCCAGAGACAAGACATCGGATGTAGTTTGTAGTAATGTTGGTGTTTTAACCCGTCTCTCTGTATGTGCTGCCTTAACCTCATTATGCTTCCATTGTTTCTTTTAATTCAGATGATGAGGGCCGCGACGGTAAGGGAAAGAAACACTCCTCTTGGCTCGCTATGTGTGTGTGCATATTTGTCAATGTGCTAGTTGCTTATCTGTGACTGCGCATGTGACTAAATGTCAGTCACTGTCTCTGTCGGTGGTCCACAGGTCTGTCACAGGGGTTCTGACTGGCCAAAATAAGACCAACAAGCAAACAAATGGTTTGAATCTGAGATTGCTTTGGCGAATGCTAGCAAGACCGATTTTCATTCATTTTAATTCATTGGTCAGTGGACAGTACTCTGTCTTTTAGCAAACAAATTGGGTTTTGAGACTCACAATAACAGAAAACTCTCTGTTGTCTGTTTCGCCAAAGCATCCAGAATTTGTTATAAATATTTTAGCGTCTACAGGTGCTGTAAGTGATTTTAGGCAAATGGAAATAAATCTCTATCTATGCTATCTGGGTTGACTCTTTGGTCTGAACGAGGTTTTGGAACGTCTAATTCCATAAAGGTTAGGTCCATAAAAGCTCCATACAAAATTCCAGAGTGGCTAAAATTGTTTACAGCATCTTAAACTATATCCATTAATTGTAGTTTAGGTGGAATATGTGTAATTTGAGAAAATTTGGATATATACTTTGTTTATTAGAGTGGGTATATATCAGTCTACGTGTGCTTGAGTTAAATCTGTGACCACCATTTTACATTATATTTTAAGAAATGTAATACTATTTAATTCAGACTAATGTGGTTGGTGTTACTTTTATGAATCTTTAATCATGACAGACATTGCTTCGATGTCTTCGACCTTGTTTTAATTTAACCTCTTGGAATAGAAATTCGGTGACCGTTCAAGAAGCCAAGTTTGTGCAGTATACTGATACTCTGAAGTGGTTGTCTACTCTAAAGTTTCACCATTGGAAAATATCTGGATCTGTGTATGAGATCCAGCATTAGGTTGTGATCGTGTGATTATCAGGACATTTAGCAACATGAGGTTAGGAGACCAAGAGCTGGACTAGCATTTTCACTGTGTATATGTTTAGTGGCTGACATTGGTGTTAAACTATTTCTACATCTATCAAATCTGGGTTTAGTGTATATGGGTAAATCATATTTATAAGGATGGTTGGGTCTAAACTATATAACCAGGGCTCCAGTAAGAGCCTTATGCAATGCTGTTTTGAAATATAAGCCAAACTATTCATTGAACTGTGACTTTGTATCCTTGTTCGGTGTATCACGTTAACTTGCATAAACCTAAAAAGAGAGTAATGTTTTTGTTCTCTGGTTTTATGGAATAAGTGGAAATGCATCATCTGGGCTTGATCCCACCATGTATAGTTTATGTAGCCATTTGCAGTGCATTTTAATAAATACACCCTTTTTTGGCTTGTTATAATGTCTGTTTCATGTCAACTTTTTATGTAGAGATTAAGTTTTCGGATTCTGAAGTTGAGATGGAAAAGAATATCAAAATATGTTTTAAATAACCAGCCATCAAATCTATATAACTTGAGTTTAACCAGCATCAACCGACCAAAAACCCACCCACACATTAGTACCACTATCATAATGGGTTTCAGGACACTTAAGTTGTTTGGATTGGAATGACTGGTTAGTAGAGAAAATAACTTAAATAACAGCCATGCACCTTCTTCATTCTGAAAAACTGAAGGACAAAGGGATGTCAGTTTCTTCATGTATTTGTGTTATTATATAGTATGTGTATATGAATGTCTTAGAAGAGCCCTAATGTTGTGCCCTATATAATTTCCTAATGGTTTCCCCCACTCTTTCTCTCTCTTTTTCTTGAATACAGAATTGCCTGAGGATGGTAAGACACACAAATCCTTTAGCATGTATTGTCAATGACATATACATGAGAAAAAAATCCTTAATTTTTCATTCAAAAGGAAATTTTGTAAGTGTCGTTCCCATCCCAGTGCAGATCCTAAAAGTATAGTTCACACAACAATTAAAATTCTGTCCTTTTTTACTCACCCTCCTAAAAAAAAAAAAGTCCCACAAAATAGTAATAAAGTTTGGAAAAACATGATGGTGAACAAATTATGACAGAATTTTTACTTTTGGGTGAACTATCGGTTTAAGGATCTGGGAAGGTTGAAAGGTGAGAGTCAATAATCAATAGTTGTTTTGTTTTTGTTTTGTAATTATGGGTATAGGTTTGCTAGATGGTGCTAAATGTTTTATGGAAGCTTTACCCCAGGCTGCTTACACATCAATATGAACAGTAAATATCATGATTGATTTACTCTTTTCAGCCTCTTGTCAGTCATCGTTGACTAGCCAGTCTTAGTGTCCATTAATGTGAGCTTTCAGCAGTTCATATCAGTTTACATTGTTTCTCTGACTCTGCCGGTAGAACATGTCCCAGGAGAAGAGCATCAGACATCTGAGATAAGTGGCCTGTTTGTGGAGAAGCCTCAGAGTGTCACTGTCAATAAAGGTGAGATTCTGAACCACATCTGCACTGGTGAATTCACTCTGCTGTGTATGTAATTTAAATTTAAAATTAGTGCTATTTTTTTTTTTTTAAATTGTCAATTGTTCTGCAGGTTAAATAGTAACGCCAGTAGGTAATGTGTCATTGAATCATTCACTCATTTTATTTGTTTAAAAAAATATTTTTTTAAGGCCGGGACACACCAAGCCGACGGTCAGCCGTCAAACAATGTCAGCCCGTTTTTGAGCATCGGTCGGCTTAGGTCTTTCGGTGTGTTCCGCACGTTGGCTCTAGTCTAGTCGGACACCATCTGGGTTTTTTGGGCCGTTTCAGCATGTTGAATCGCCATCTTGTGTGTGTGTGAGAGAGAGAGAGAACTCTGATTGGCTGTTCAGAGAACGAGTGCACGAGAATAAGCGAAATTGATGATAGAGAGCAAAGTCAAGACAGTACAGACAGAAGGCTGTTATAATTTTCTCATCTTACATGAACATTCAATGCACAGATATTTTCATAATAACATGAGCCGAAAAAATCCAAAGCGACTTACAAATGAGAGCAATAGAAGCAATCAAACTAACAATAGGGCAGCAATATGCAAGTGCTGTGATGTGCTGTCCCAGTTAGTACAGTACACGTAGCAAGTTTTTTTTTGTTTTTTTAAAAAGATATAGAATAGTAAGTGTTAGTATTAATGGGCAAAGTGTTGCCAAAAGAAATGCACCTTCAGCAGTTTCTTGAAAATGGCTAAAGACTCAGCAGCTCGGGTTGAGTTAGGCAGGGCACAGTCCAGGTAAATCAGGTAATCATTCACTCAACCGATTCGTTCATAAACATTCCTTCTGGGAAAAAAAATGCTACTACTATGTGTTGCTCAGTGATGGCTAACAGTTGATCAGCTTTTAGTTCTTATGGAACTATTTCTGTTGATGGAGCAAAAATACACAAAGGTAACTGGCAATATTGTGTAAATATTGTGTAAAATGTAACTTAGACTATTAACTACTTAATTACTGAGCTGTCATATACAAACAATATCACATGCGATCTTGCTGAAATGAGGAATATTCAGAACAGTGGCACTCTTTCTTGTGTGATATTGCTTAATATATTAACATAAATGGTCCACATACACCATATATACTATATACATACTGTATATATAGAGGAATATAATAATGACTAATGTATAATTTCATAATAAATAATGAATAATTTAGTTCAGCAATGTTACTCATGTCTTCATTTTATTGGTAACAGGGAAAAATGTCACATTTGTGGCTAAGGTGGACTCCTCTCAGTTGCTTAGGAAGCCAGCTATGAAGTGGCTGAAGGGGAAATGGCTGGATCTTGGCAGCAAGGCTGGAAAACACCTACAGTTCAAAGAAACCTACGATAGGAACACTAAAGTGTGTGAGGGACTGTGTTTTATTTGAGATTTGTTGACTAGAGCACAGAGTTACCATTTACATTTTTTTGATACCAGATCTACACCTATGAGATGACCATTGTTAAGGCTGTGGATGGGGATGCTGGAGGTTACCGTTGTGAGGTCACATCTAAAGACAAGTGTGACAGCTGCACGTTTGAAATCACCGTTGACGGTAGGATTGGATATTGCAGTTTTCACTGAATTTGTCTAGTACCTCTAGGGAATGAGAGTTGGAGATCCTCATGTATATCATAGGACATTTATAAAGCATATAATGCTTTTTTCAGATGAATAAATTCAGTTTATACACACCTGGTGTGTGTGAGCAGACTTTACGTCAAGCCTAAACGGCTGATTCATTATTCAGTAGGTATTTAGCTGATTAGATCCTCTCCTGTTAGTTTTGCAGCACTTAGTAAATCACCACTACACATTTATTGGCTTTGACAGTAATCAGATTGTGGAGCAAATCAAACACGGTTTTTAATCATCATCATGAATTTCATCTCCTCCTTCAGCTGCTGAAGAGACAAAGCAAACAAACATTTTGGAGGCATTCAAACGATCGTAAGTTTGTTTGTATGCATGTGTCTCTTACTCATTAGTAACGTGTAGATGTCTTGATTTCACATTGTTTCAATGTACAGTTATCATATATTTGTTCGGAGGAATTGTTGTTCATATTGTCAGTGTCAATTTATGTTTAGATATTGCTGTAAGTATACACACAGATATAGTGGTTTATGCACCTTATGTTAATACATGCAATATAATATGCTCCTGCATATGATTGAGGGAGCAGTCTGTTGCCAGAAGCTGCTCTTCTGAACAGTAATAAGAGCAGTAATAATCTCACAGATGGATTAAGAGGTGTTTTACCTCATGTCTGAGAGTTTGGTTCCAGGTCCCAGCTCCGGGAGGTAAAGGTTTAGCCCTAGGCCTGAGCCAGACTTCTTGATCTACTATTTGAGCATGGTGCTAGCAATACCAAGGTCATAGGTTCGACTCCCAGGGATCAATTGATAAAATGTAAGCCTTGAGTGCAATGCAAGTAGTTTTGGATAAAAACTGTCTGCCAAATTCATAAATGTAAATGTTGGTTAAGATATGCAGTATGCATCTTGTTCATCTCTAGGGGAGATGCAGGAGAGGATGCTGGTGATCTGGACTTCAGTGCTTTACTCAAAAAAAGGTTTGTACGATGTTCTAGACCCTATATGTTTTTTTCATCTTAATCTGTTTACTTTATGTGCAGATTAAGTTATTAATTTTCACTTTAACCATCATGATGCATGGTGTCATTTATTCACTGTTGAAATCTGATTTAGATTTTAACTTTGACCATTATGTTCTGTCTGAGGTCGTAAGAGAACATATAAAGTAATTGAAATAGCTCAACACAACAAATGTTATGTGGTTATTCCAAATTCAACTGAAAATGCAACTTTTAATGACTTCTGCAGTCTCAAAATGATTCAACCCCCTGAAAAGAATCCCTCACAACAGCACAAATCTGCAAAACAGGTGTTGTCTCAAGCATTCCTGATGCAACTAATCAAGAGCTTCATTATTTGCACCAGGTGTGCTTGAGCTAGAACACATCTAATATCTGAACTGACTAGGTTTGTTGAGTGTCACGTTTGACTTCATGCTAGAAATATGGCTAAGTTAAAAGAATAGTCAAAAACGTTAAGAGAAGATATCATCGCCCTTAACAAACAAGGAACAGGATACAAAAAGATAGCGAAGGCACTAAATGTTCCTAGAGACACCGTTGGAAGCTTAGTTTGCTCATTCAAACATAAAGGAACAGTGGTTACACTACCTGGACGGGGCAGAAGAAGTATGCTATCAACGGCTGCAACCCGTTTTCAAAGAAGACGGGTTCAGAAAATCCCCTGAGTGACTGCACAAGACCTGCAGCAAGACTTGGTGGCAACAGGCACTGGTTTCAGCTGCACAGTAAGACACGTACTAAACGCATGAGGTTTCCATTCCAGAAAAGCACAAGAAAAGTGCTCAAAATCATATAAATAAGCCACAGAAGTTTTGGGATTCTGTTCTGTGGAGTGATGAAATCAAACTGGAACTTTTCAAGCGGTATTAATGTTTTATTAATATTAATGATTCAGTGGTATGTCTGGAGGAAGAAGAATGAAGCATATGCTGAAAAAAAACCCTCTTGTCTACAGTTCAGCATAGTGGTGCTCGGTGATGATCTGGAGCTGCTCTGCATCCTCTGACACTGGAAACCTGCAGCGTGTGGAAGGCAAGATAAATTCATTGAAGTATCAGGAAATAGGAGAAAACGTCATGCTGTCAGTGAGGAAGCTAAAGCTTAGATATTCCAACAGGACAATGATCCCAAGCATGCCTCACATTCCACCAAGGTGTGGTTGAAGAATGAGTCCTGGAAGTTTCTACAGTGGCCATCACAGTCACCTGACTTGAACCCCATATAAAATCTCTGGTGGGATTTTTAAGAAGGTGGTTGCAGCAGGTAAACCTGAACTGGAGGCTAAGATTCCTCAGAAACGCGGCCAGAAGCTGGTGTCTGGTTATACATCTCATTTTCAGCAGGTCATAAAAGCAAAAGGGTGTTCTAAGTACTAAAGATGCTTGCCATGAATGGGTTGAATAATTTTGAAACTGCAGAAATCATTAAAAGTTGCATTTGAATTTGGGGAAACCAGAAACATTTGTTGTGTTGAGCTGTTTCAATTACTATTGTTTGATTTGTTCATTGCAAACAGCTGAAAGTCTGTAAATTTTGCCAATAAACCTGATTTGCAATGAGAAATAATATTCCTAATCTTATGAGAACAGATTATTAACAAAATTTCTGCTTGTATTAAAGGTCTTTCTTTACATTGCTTACATTGAATAAGTCAAATGTAATGTAAATATTTAAGCATATTTCAAGATACAACAAAACAGCTTCAACTGCATACTGGGTTTTGAGTAGGTCACAGAGACTTATTAATATAATTTGAAGGAAACACAGCATCACTGGGGTCACTAGGACTCAAAATATAAAAACAGTAAAATCTCAACCAAATATGAAGATTAACCATATTTTTGATTCCTATGTACCTCAGAGAGAGGAAGCAAAAGGAGGAGCCTGAGGTGGATGTGGATGTCTGGGAGATCCTGAAAGATGCCAAACCATGTGACTTTGAGAAGATCGCCTTTGAATACGGCATCACTGATCTCAGGGGCATGCTCAAAAGACTTAAGAAGATGAGGAAGGTTGAGCCCAAAAAGAGTGATGGTGAGACACGCGATGGATGCACACAGACATAGTTCTTCACACACACACACACACACACACACACACACACACACATACATACATACACACACACATATGAAGGTCCCTGGGTTCAAGTCTAACCCTAATATATAATTTTGTTGACAAACCAAGGAAAAAAGTTTTGGAATTGGTTGTATATGTAAGTGCTATTTCTGTTTCAGCTTTCCTAAAGAAGATGGAACCTGCTTACTCTGTGGAAAAAGGAAAGAGAATACTGCTTAGTGTTGAGCTGTCTGACCCCAACGCTCAAGTCAAATGGCTGAAAAATGGACAGGAGATCAAACCTTCAGCCAAGTATGATCCAGTGTGTTTGTGTGTTTAAAAAAATACTATTTTGTATTTTGTAAGGATGGGGAAAAGACAATGTCGAAGGAGGGCATGATGGGAAGGTTGATGCTTACATGAGGTTTGTGTTGAATTTCTCTCCCTGTTAGATATGTCTTTGAGAGTGTGGGTGGTATCCGTAAGCTCACTATTAACAAGTGCACCCTCGCTGATGATGCCGCGTATGAATGTGTGGTTGGAGAGGAGAAGAGTTTCACTGAGGTCTTTGTCCAAGGTACACTGTCATTATCATCATCATCTTCATCATCATCACTGGGATCATTAGCACACCCCCCCTTTGTAAATTCAGCTGTCTCGTTTGTTCTGTCTTCTTATCTGTCGCCGTCCTGTGTCCTGTCTGTCCTTGAGTGGTAGCCATCTGCCCTATTGATTATTTTAAAACTCTTGTCTGTTCTGTCAGTCCTTACCTTTTTTACTGAGCCATTTGTTTTGAGCAACGTCTCTGCTTCTGTCTATTTTACTTCATGTAAGGCATCATTTTTATATAAGTTTTATTTCTTCATAGATTGTAGTGACCATCTGCCCCTGTTGTTATCTTGTACAGAATATACAGATACAGAACTGTAATGTGGTTCATAATAATTCTGCTGTAAAAGTGTTTTTGTTTTACTGTGTGTTAGAAAATATTAACCACTTATTTGTGTTTATATGACCAGAACCCCCTGTCACCATCACTAAGATGTTGGATGACATCCATGTGGTGGTTGGGGACAAGGTGGAGTTTGAGGTTGAAGTGTCTGAAGAAGCAGCCAATGTCAAATGGTGAGATGCTGGACCAAACTGGTGACACTGACCTGGTCAATCGGTGATGGTGACCATCTTATTTTGTTCAGTCAACAGGCCTACAAATAAACCATGGCCAGCTGCACAAATTGAAATGCTCAATAAATTACTAGCTGGCTAAATTAATTCCTGTACTATCAAGGTCAATATCGCTAATTATAGCAATTTAGTATTAACAAGCAATTATTAACATTAAATAGGACTAAACATCAAATTATCTGACTGTTTTTTTATTTTATTATTATTATTTTATTACCAACAATTATAGAACACAATGAATAATTTAACAATGATTATAGTCGTGTCAAACCCCACAAAAACCTATTAGCCTATAATAAATGGCACGTTTAGTTTTAGATGATGCATTTTTCTCTGTCATTACCTCTGTTTAAATGAGCAATGTGGCTGAGCGCTGTCTGTGACTGCTTGTGCTTTTCAACATTTCTGCTTGTGTTCAGACAAGCAGATGGAAGGTTTCCAGTCTTATACTCTTCAGTACATTAATTTCTCCACTTTAAAGGGGTGGTAAAGTATGATTTCACTTTCTAACTTTAGTTAGTGTGTAATGTTGCTGTTTGAGCATATGCAAAGTTACGACCCTCAAAGTTCAAAGCAAAGGAAGATATTTGCTTTTAAAGAAAAGGACTACAACAAACGGCTGGTAGGGACTACACGACATTCCTCCCTGGTTAGTGATCATCACCAACCCTAAAATGTACATTAACCCGCCCCCGGGAACACGCAGTCCATGTTGAGAAGAGGAAAAGTTGTTGTAATCGAGCACATTTGTGAGTCAGCTCAAACTTTAGCATCCATCTTTTCACATGCAATAGAAAGTCACTCTGTGTGCATCTCACAACAGGTCCTATACGAGCGATTTATAGATTACCATGACAGAATATGCTAATTGAAGATAGTTAACTCCGGCAACATAAATTCATCAACTAACCATTCAGAGACGTCCTGTTGCATTCTACATGTTGTCACTTCTTCTTGAGTCTCTCCATCTTTGTCTGACTCCGTTTTAACATTAAAGGCAGAACAGTTTCTGTCATTTTAGTGTGTCTGCGTGAGGTAATCGCAGCTGCTAACACACGCGAGCTCTTGAAACCCTGCCCTCTGCAGCGGCTCATTTGCGTTTAAAGGGCCAGACACAAAACGGTGCGTTTTTGCAAACCCTCAAAAAGTGACAACTTTAACATGCTTTATAAAGATATCTGTAAGGTATTTTGTGCTAAAACTTCACACACACACACACACACTCTGGGGACATCAGAGATTTATTTTACATCTTGTGAAAATGGCATTTTACCACCCCTTTGAAGTTTAATTTCTCATGCTAAATAAATGATAAAAGCCCTAGTAGGATCAATCCTCTCGATACAATATGAGTATCATTAGTATATTTTGAGATTGATCCTCTTATCACTACTGTCTTCTACTCTATCCAAAGGCCTGGACAAAGTTTATTTTCTCTTGCTGTACATCTTTCTGTCATATCCCATTTTGTCCATCCATGTTCCCTTTGTACTCATCCCAATCTATCCCATTTTATCTTCAGTCATCTTGGCATAGATTGCCTTCCTCAGTTTCTCCTTATGAACATTATTTCCATCTTGGCCTCTCTCTGTCTTGCTCTTCCTCTGTCTCTCTTCATCTCTCTCAGGATGAAGGATGGCGTGGAACTGAGCCGAGATGGAAAGTATCGTTTTAAGAAAGATGGAACAAAGCACTGCCTCATCATCAATGAGGCGACCACAGAGGACATAGGAACATACTATGTGTTCACTAGCGGAGGGGAGTCCAAGGGAGAGCTGGATGTGGAAGGTACTTATTTTGAAAGAGTAAAACTCTCCCTTCTCAGCCCTTCCCCCGTTTGGCTGATATTTCAGTATTTATTTTTAGTATTAATTGCCTCATGGCCCCTTTTTCTCTATTATAGAGAAGGAACTGGAGGTTTTGCAGAGTATAGCTGATCTGACAGTGAAGGCTGCAGACCAGGCTGTCTTCAAGTGTGAAGTGTCTGATGAAAAAGTGACTGGCAAGTGGTTCAAGGATGGGGTGGAGGTCATTCCCAGTGACCGCATCAAAATGACACACATCGGCAGGTATATATCGGTCCACTTACAGTCACCCTTATCGATTAATGCATAAGCTAGCTCACCTTGTCCCTGACCTCACTAATATTGTTTTATGTTAGGACACTAAAACAGATTAGTCATCGAAATGTCCATTTTGCTCCATCATTGCTTTTTCGGGGGGAAATAATGTGGCATACACTTCTTATGTCGTGGTAATATTTTTGATCCTGATATCTCAGGACTCACAA
Organism: Phoxinus phoxinus; assembly: GCF_949152265.1. Lineage (NCBI taxonomy): Eukaryota > Metazoa > Chordata > Actinopteri > Cypriniformes > Leuciscidae > Phoxinus > Phoxinus phoxinus. The sequence goes on from NC_136876.1 coordinate 27,107,079, forward strand.
GCTGTTGATAGATGAGGTGAAGCCTGAGGATGCAGGAGATTACACCTTCGTACCAGATGGATACGCTCTTTCCCTTTCAGCCAAACTCAACTTTTTGGGTAATAATCAGATTTTTTTTTTTAAATCAGACTTTAAATTTCAACGTTGACCTAGATCTATATTTTTGTTCCCAGAGATCAAGATTGATTATGTTCCTCGTCAAGGTAAATGTCTTACCTACATCAACAAATATAACATTAATGTTTTGTAAGGTGACAATTTTGGTATGTTATTTAAAATACTTTCTATTATCATCTAGAACCACCCAAAATCCACCTGGACACTACTGGCAGCACGGCCAACAAAAACACCATTATCGTCGTTGCAGGAAACAAGCTCCGGTTTGATGTTGACATTTCAGGGGAGCCCCCTCCCACTGTCTGCTGGAAAAAAGGAGATACTGTGAGAGCTTGCTGGCAAACTGTCACATTCTCTCATCATAAGCAACGCCAAGAACACATATGGGCTTGTTTTCATATCAGATTTAGTGATTAAAAACCTGCTGAAAAGACGAGCAGTGCTGGTCACCAGCATGTTTTTCGAAATGAGTCTCTACCAGCCTACCTTAACTATCAAGACGTCCATAGTCAACCAGTTTATCCAATTAGGACCATGCTGGATGACCCCATTCACTCAAATAGACCAGCAAAATCCAGGCTGATCTTTCCAGCGGGAACACATTCTCTCTCATTTTCTTACATCACATAGGATATGGAAATCAACTTTGAAATGTAACATCTCTAATATATTACACATGCCTGAAAACATGACGTTTGTATGATGCAGGAGATCTCTGAGGCTGAAGGCCGTGTGAGAGTGGAGACCAGGAAGAACCTAAGCTGCTTTGTGATTGAAGGGGCAGAGAGAGCCGATGAAGGCCTTTATCATATCACTGTAATCAACCCAGCAGGAGAGGACAAGGCTGATATCATGGTTAAGATAGTTGGTGAGTTCTTACATGTTAACCATCTGCAACTTCTTCTTTCTGTCCTCATTATCTGCTATGTCCCATCTGTTTCATACGGCTCTTCATCCCTGTATTTATTCTGTGCGGTGTTCAGATGTGCCTGATCCACCTGAGAATGTGAAATGCTCTGGAGTGGGTGAGGACACTGCTGCAATCCAGTGGGATCCACCCAAATTTGATGGTGGAGTTCCAGTGAAAGGTAAAATTGGTCCTTACCATTTATGTTTCTTTCGAACTTGACATCCAATATTTAGGGATGCACTGATATGACAATTTTGCCCGATACCGACAATTCTTTATATTTGAAAGCCGATAACTGCCGATATAGATATATATTGCCTGATAAATCTAAATCCAAATTTTTATTAATTTTTGAGAGCCTGATTACAAAAACAAAAGTCTCAACATTAAAAGCCATGTCCCAAGCACACAATTATAATGTTCTCATTATAATTTTATGTAACCTATATGACAGACTTGTGCTGCAAATGTTGCACTTAACTGTATTTTCCTTTTTGAAGTGATTCCAATCATATTTCAAGCTATTCAAAACCATTATGGCAAACTGTGCACATCTGATGTGTCTCAGCTGAAAAAATAATACATTATCTATCGGCTTTAAGCCAGCCAATTATCGATATCGGCCAAATTTTCTTATCGGGCCTAAAACGATCATATTCAATTAATTAGTTAAATGAACGTATATCGGCCAACGCTGATATGGTGGCCATTATATGATGCATCCCAACCAATACTATATATTTGTAATATTTTGACTATGTTGTCAGTCTTGCTTATTAAAAATATTTAAGTACGTTATGAATCTTCTCACATGTGTAGGATACCACTTACTACTTTAGTTGTACTTCCAGGTTACCTAATGGAGAGGAAGAAAAAGGGCTCTTCCAGATGGACAAAGCTGAACTTTGACATTCACGAGTCCACAACATATGAGGCTAAGAAGATGATTGAGGGTGTGCTATATGAGATGAGGGTGTTTGCGGTTAATGGCATTGGCGTCTCCCAGCCCAGCGCCAACTCCAAACCTTTCATGCCCATTGGTTAGTTCTCATCGGACTGTCTGCTGCAACTTTGAATTTATTGTACTGCTTTCTCAACAAACGTATTTCAATCAGCATTCATTCTCTTTGTTTTCCTACTCCTTCATAGCTCCAACTAGTGAACCAACACGACTGATAGTGGACGACGTTACAGATGGTACCTGTGCTTTAAAGTGGCTTCCCCCTGAGAGGATTGGAGCTGGTGGCATTGACGGGTACATCATTGAATATTGCATTGAGGGAGGTGAGGCACAACGCAACTTTGCTATAGAGCTGACATAGAGTGCCATCTCAGTTTCAAACCATCACAGTGAAGTAATCTTTTTTGATCATTTTTTGACATGTTTACATATCTTGCTGGTTTTTCGCTTACTTTGCCCCTGGTGGAACTCACAGCCACTGAGTGGGTGCAGGCAAACGAGACCCCTGTTGAGAAGAATAGTTACAGGGTCAGAGGGCTGCCTGTTGGAGAGAAGATGCTGTTCAGGGTGACAGCTGTGAACATCGCTGGCCGTAGCCCTCCAGCTGTGTTGGCGCAAGCTGTCACCATTCGGGAGATTGTTGGTGAGACTCTCACGTACATACATAAACAAACAACATACAACACACTCTCATGAGTATCTCTAGATTGCTCAATGAAAGTCTTTAGTTCATGTCAAATTCCTGAAAATTGAGAAAATTAACTAAATATATGCATTTAAAATATACAGTTCATTTCTTTCTAAAAAAAATAGAGCTACATTTTGCTCAAAACAACATTGGATCATTGGACTCATCGTGTGGCCAAAAAAAAAACATTTTTCAAAAGATCTTCTTGAGTAAGTGATGACAGAATATTACGTTTTGGGTGAACTATCCCTTGAACTACTCAAATACAGATTTAACACAGACACAACACACTGAACATGAAGTATATAAACACCCCACAGTGTGTGTTGTCATTTTCAGCACGTCTTTCCCCCTCTCAATCTCCTCTCTCAGAGCGTCCTAAAATCCGCCTCCCTCGGCAACTTAGGACTAAGTTCATCAAACGAGTGGGGGAGAAGGTCAACCTTGTCATTCCCTTCCAGGTCAGTCATGCATGTACATTGTTCTGCTCTGTACTTGTGTAGTGCTACTTTTCTATTCAGATGCTGGTCTTTACAACAGTTCAAATTATTAACTTAGACCATTTTAACAGGGCAAACCACGTCCAACGGTGACCTGGTTCAAGGATGACGGACCTCTTGACACAGGGCTGGTGAATATCCGCACAAGTGGTGTCGACACCATCCTGTTTATCAGGCAGGCGGTCAGAGAGCACTCCGGCCAGTACACCCTGTCCGTGCAGATTGAGAACATGGAGGAGAAAGCCACCATTGCAATCCAGATTGTCGGTTAGTGCCAACAAAGTGGTTAATGTGTTAATTAAATTCAAGAGTTAGAGAGTTGTGGGTTGCCTGAATAATTGGTCTTAATTGAAAGTCATGAATATTAATTTTGAGTTGAGTTGATAAGAGCACATGAGGAAGAACTGGAAAAGCAGCAGGAGATGGGAAAGTGGAGTAGGATCGGGATATGATCTCAAGCTTCCCAAAGCTATGTTGACTGATACCCACAAGGCCTTCTCTCTGAGTTTTTTCAACTTGACATGCCGTCATGAAGATGCAATGCTCTTGGCACGATGCTCAAAAAACAGCATGAGATGTGATGCGATGGCTAAGACATCTGCCACAATGTATATAGCAGTAGTGGTGATGGTTTAAAGGTGACATAAAGGTGAATTTAAAGACAGAGTATTTTACATTGCCAACAGTTTAGATACAAAAATAGATGAGAAAGAAATCTGGGTGAGCCATAAGTTGTACTGGTTTCTCCCAAGGATTTTTGTCCATTGCTGACACCTTAATGGAGTTTGGGTTCATTGCCACCGTCACCTTTTGCTTGCTTAAGGCACTTAATATTCAGTTATATTGTCGATTTGACTGCATTGACACTATCAGGTGAGAATAAAACTGAATTGAGCTGGTTTATGATACCTTTGACTCTTGCAGAACTGCTCGCTAAATCGTCTTTGTTTCATAATTGACGAATTTTGCAACATTGACACTGTTATTGAACTGAATTGAATCAACATTGAACTCGAGCTGAATAACGACTGTATAATCTATAGTATAGCTCCTTTACCCCAAAATTTAAAATGGTTTTATACTGTTTTTTTTTTAACTCTATTAAACTTGTTTATCACTGTGAAGCTGCTATAAAGCAAGCAATCTGTATTGTATAAAGCACTATATAAATAGGTTACTTGACTATTTAGGGTGTTGCAGATGTTGCAAATTCATTTGTAGATCACTTACATCAACATCATAGTTGGCCACAAATACAGCGATGACATAAAATTAAAGGATTAAACTGCACTGTTCAGAAAGTTAATTTCCCTACGAAGTGAAGTGTGAGTCAGGTTCATTTTGTTAACCCATGGAAACTGTTTGAGGATCACTTTCCAAAGTGACGCTGAATTTCTAACTCTTAAACTGCCAGAAAGGTTTCATATTAAACACTTACACTTTCATCAAAATTGAGGATGTCATAGGTCAGTTCGGTTGCAGGGATTATTCTGCAGGGTTTTGTTTGGATTATTCCTGGTGTTGAACGGGATTAGGATAGGATTAGGGGACACTCACTCGGTGTTCCCGCTGGGAGGTAAGCTAATGAGAGTGCAAAAACCCTTCAGATGAGCCAGACAGCCATTTAGTCACAGTTTGCTGCCAGCATCCCAGCCAGGATTACTGCCAACCGCTCCCAGCCGCAAACTCGAACTCTCCCGCTCTCAATCTTTTTTTTTTAGCTTGATCTCACTATCTCTACCTCACGCTCATGTTTTCACCCTCTTCCCCATTTAATTGTATCCCTCTTTCATTTGTATCATTCCTCTGCTCACTCACTTGTAGTTTCTTCTCCAATTAGCATACATTAATTAGTCTCATGGTTAAAATTAGGACAGTGTATCGGTGTCAAGCTCTACAGTAATACCTACGGTCATTTTTTTCTTTTCATTCCCATACTCAGACAAGCCTGGGCCACCGATGGCTGTCACTGTAACGGATGTTTGGGGATTCAATGCTGCTTTAGAATGGAAGCCTCCAAAAGACAATGGGAACGCGGAGATCACTGGCTATACCATTCAAAAGGCAGACATGAAAACCAAGGTAAACCTGGACCAGCAACAGGAAAGTTTTGGCCAAATATATGTGGACACTCCTTTCTAATTAGCAGGTTTGATTAGGCCCCTAAATCGTAATGCTATTGCATGCAGTGACATTTTGTATTTCCAACAGTTTTAGAGATGACCGTGTTCTGCTCCATCTACACAAAGCGTGAGCACCATGAGGAAATGGTTTAATGAGCTTATAGAGTCTGGTGTAAAAGAACTTGACCAGCCTGCAACAAATATTTTTGGCTGTTAAAAGTTTCAAATCAATAAATAAACACACCTGAGTGGTTGTAGGTAGCCTAGAGCATGGATAAAAAATGAATAGCCAATGGCCTGGTTTCATAGACAGGGCTTATATTAAGCCAGGGATAGGTTTTAGTTCAATTAGGATTTTTAAGTAGCTTTTATAAATGGGCCTTAGAAAAAAAAAAACATAACTGGTGTGCATCTTGAGATAAAACAATTGCACTGACATATTTTAAGATATATCAGTGCAAGTTGCTTTCAGTTAAAACACCTCAAACATGCATTTTAGTCTGGGACTAGGCCTTGTCTTGAAACCGGGGCAATATCTTGCAAAAAAAAAAGTTAAATATTATGTGTTTATATTGAATATAAAGCAACATTTGTGTTTTAATTCTCAACAAAAAAAATTAAATTGTATATTTCGGATTTTTGACAAGAAGTAGCACAGGAAACTTAGCACATCAACTTAGAGGATATCCTAGCCGATGGTGGATAGAGAAATGGAGGTCTGTATCTACATACAAGGCCAATGACAGCATGAAAGCAATGCACAGAGCAAGCGTACAAATGTACTGTTCGTTTGTCAACAATACTTTTGGTGTATAAATGTCTCTTCAGTGCTTCTCAATTCAGAGGTTCTTTAATTGCATGGCTGTTTCTTGACAAATCTGTCTCTTACTTGTTTTTAGGAGTGGTTCACGGTTCTTGAACACAATCGCAGACCTAGTTGCACCGTGTCTGATCTGGTGATGGGGAATGAGTACTCGTTCCGTGTGTTCAGTGAGAACATCTGTGGCTTGAGCGATGATGCTGGCGTCAGCAAAAACACAGCTGTCATCGGCAAAACAGGTACCTGCATACTGGCGGTTTGAAAATTAATCTCGAAACACTGAATCTTGCATTACATGACGATTAGTGCACGAGTGTCTCTGCTGAAGCGATATATGTAATGTGTAATCCTCTTCCTGCCTCTTTCTCTTAGGTCTTAAGAATAAAGCACAACCCTACAAGGAAAAAGATATGACCAGCTCTCCTAAATTCATCACACCTCTCGTGGACAGGTCCGTCGTCACAGGTTACAGCACTGCTATCAGCTGTGCTGTCCGTGGGTACCCGAAAGTACGTGTTACTGTATTGCGTGACTATATAAACCAATGGCAATTACCCATGCATATTGTTTTGAGCCATTTAAGCAACATTGCTCTCTTTCTCATTCTCTGTTGTTCTCCTCCCAGCCAAAGATTATATGGATGAAAAATAAGATGATTATTGGAGAGGATCCAAAGTTTCTCATGCAGAATAATCAGGGTGTGCTGACTTTAAACATCCGTAAACCCAGCTTGTTTGATGGAGGGAAGTATACATGCAGAGCTATCAATGACCTTGGAACAGATGAAGTGGAGTGCAAGCTGGAAGTTCGAGGTACGGACAAAAGCCTGTCCAGTGTGCAACACTGACTATAACATAATGTTTTAGGAAGCACAATATACTGATATCTGTTGATAGTGGATATTTTTTCCCCTATTTTTACATTTCAATTACATTTGCCCGTCCTAAAACAATTTAATAACACTGTTAGATATCATTTTTAACAAATCCCAATTTTGTCATACTGTAGAAGATTATAATGTTGAGATGCCTAAACTCACTCTCACCATTTAAAACAACTCAATTTAGTTTTTAGATAAAACCTTAAATCTAAAAATGATTTCCAAATGTAATACTTTCTGTTTTTCCTGTTTAGCTGTAACAGAAAAGGAGGAGGTGAAGAAGTGAGCGCACAAGCATGAAGATACCCTAAAGTTGGCTGTAAAAGAGGGATATGGACACCATGAGAGTGTCAAAAAGCAATAGAAAATTAATTAAAATTAGAACAAGTTCGTTAATGCTGTCCTTTCTCTGCCTTTTTAATTTTGACAAACAAAAAGTAATGTGATGGTACTCAAGGAGATCCCTTACTCATTTACCTTGGTATTCACATGGCATTTAAAAAAACACCAAACAACTATGGTGATCCCTGTTGTGTTTTGTGTTAGTGTAATCAGACTAATATAGTGTGATCAACTTTTTTCCCCCTTCTCCAAATATGCTTTGTCTGTATGTCAAGTTAAATTGCTTGAAATAAAAGCACATGAAAACAACTTAAAATGTTTTAATGCTTTTATAGTAAACAAAGTAAAAGCCCCCATATGAACGTAGGTTTGTGAAAATTATATAATTCATAGGCTAGGCTACCCTATGTCTGCTCTGCTGGCTGATCCGGGAGAATCAGGGTCTCATTAGCATATCACACTAGAGACTAATTTATACGCACCCATCAACACTGCCCCAATTAGCTCTCTCCCACGTCATTACTGAGCAAACGAATTATGGTTAATTTACACACCAGTAAAACAAACACACCACCGCAGCTCCGCTGGGAGAATCTGCTGCCCGCCGAGGTTCACTCGATCCAGGACAGTGTTTCTGAATCCATGATCCGTGCGGCAGAAGGTAGGCTTAAGAATTGAGAAAATAACTATACGAATTGAACAGTATTCAACAGCAACATAAATACATTAAATGAAGTTTGTAAGGGAAACAACACGCACGTTATTATAGTAGGACGACACAAGCGGAGACCGAGTTTGAAAGTTTTTGAACTAATCTTCTCGAAGTGACCAGCAGATAGCGCACCTAACTTACTCAACAATCGCTTCAGGTCATTCAAATGATTCGTATAATGAAGTTAGATTTGCCCATTACTTATCTCTGAAACCATATAAATTAATAATTTGCTGACAGTACAGCATTAGGTTTCTACTACTAAAGGCTCACTCGTTGTCTTACATGCCTTTCTCTTTGCTGAGAATGTGTGATGTGATGATAAGAGCATCAACAGACATGCGCAATCTTTCACATGTGAAAATATGTAGCCTACAGATCACATAAAGCGAGGTAAGTCGAAATGAAAAAGCATTTTTTGGGAGGCAACTGAAGTGAATGTAAGAGTATATTGTTTTTATATTTTCTATCACATTGCTATTACTTAACCCTCACACACATATTTTGCATTATTCATTGCTTGAAACACCATAGTTTTAGACCACAATTTTCAGTATGGTGTAGGGCCTCCTTTTGCGGCCAATATACAGCATTAATTCGTCTTGGGAATGAGAGATACAAGTCCTGCACAGTGGCCAGAGGGACTTTGAGCCATTCCTCTTCCAGAGCAGTGACCAGGTCACTATGATGTTGGTGGAGGAAAACGTTTTCTGTCTCGCTCCTCCAAAATACCACAAAGTGGCTCAAAAATATTTAGATCTGGTGACTGTGCAGGGCACGGGAGATGTTCATCTTCACTTTCATGTTCTATCACAAGTCTTGTTGTGTGCATTATAATGCTGATACACAATCTTCACCCCCGTGCTTCACTCTGCAAAGCCTTTCTGGGGCTTCTCCACACTGTAACTCACATGGATGTGGGAAAGACAGTAAAGGTGAACGCATTAGAGAACAATACATGTTTCACATTGTCCACATCCCAAGACTTGCTCTGTTGGCACCATTGAAACCGACATTTGACCTTGGCACGAGTGACCAAAGTTTTGGCTATAGCAGCCTGAGCATGACTCCCGACATATAGCCTAGTTTTGGTGGAAACGGGAGAGCTGATTTGCGCATTTAATTCTGCAGTGAGTTGGGCAGCTGTGGTTTTATTTTTTTGTGGATACAATCCGGGTTAGTACCTGGACATCCCTTTCAGACAGCTTCCTTTTGTGTCGATAGTTACTCCTGTTGAATGTGGTTCGTCCTACGTGGTGGTATGCCGAAATTACCCTGGATATCATAGCTCTCGATACAGCACAAATCACAGATGAGCCAGCGAGACGAGCACCAACAATTTGTCCTCTTCTGAACTCTGATATATGTCTCCCATTATGTTGTGTGGATTGCAATATTTTATGTACAGCGTGTGCTATTGCTCTGCTAATTCAACCTGCACACTCCACTTTTACTGATGAAATGTAAAATCAGTGAAGATTGGCCACATAGGCATGAAAGCTCCAACATTGGCCAACTATATTTTCCATGTTCTTTTACTCCCTCATCAGTGACATTCTAATCAGTCTTGCTGATTGTACCTGCTGGGACGTCGCATTCACATTCTCTCCATAAAAATGAAATGGGGAAAGTTGACAAAGTTGTCTCTCTTACCAAGCTATTTTAACTTCAGAGCACAAGGACTGTGTACAAGTGTACAAGTAGGGAGTGTGTGCCACTTTTTCTCAGCAGGGCCTCTCACATATTCCATTTCGACAGTGCTCAGGAGAGGCACTGTGAGCCGCTCAATAACCACTGCGATACTACATCAGCCTATACGATATGTTTCTCAGTCTGAGCAAAATAGAGAGAGAGCTACGGTGAGCAAGACAAAACCATAATGGCAGAATGGAGAGAACTATAATTATGCAAGTAATTATGCATGATTTCCATGAGAGAGAGAGAGAGAGAGAGTGAGAGAGAGAGAGAGAGAACAGAGTGATATTTTCATGCATGTAATTACAGTATAGAAACTTGGGAAGGCAGAGGATTGAAACTCTGTAACATTATCCACCTCATAACCTCCTTTATGGAAAACAATCGCACACAGGCAGATATTCTTCACTGTACAAATTCAGTGAAATTTATGGTTAAAAAAAAGGCAGCTGTGGTTGACAGAACTTTACCGTACAAAATATGGTAGCAACATTTACAGATTTATCTTAAATTTACAGTAAAAAAGCGTATTTCATTAACTGATATAATATTAAACCTAGCCTACGTATTGAAGTGCTAATATCTGTTTTAATACAGACAACCATCAAAAACAGGTGGTGATGAGAAAGTCACCTGATGAATCAAAGATCATCACAAGCAGCTTTTCCACAAACTAAGAAGGTAAATAAACACACAGTGTCATTCACACAAACACAAAACACAATAATGGTAACACACACATGACACTAAAGTCTTCTTCTTCTTCGGCGGTCACTCGAAACGAGTATGACTGTCCTCTCTGTTAGGTTGTCTTATTTGTGGATCCTCAGGTGGCTGTAAAGGCCGATCCGTGATCCACAGATTCTGCTGCAATGTGGGCATTGAAAGGTTGAAGCGGTGTGTGGTGGTGGTGGTGGAGCCTGTCTCTGTTTGTCCTTGCGGTGTTGCCGCTTTGCTTCTGCGGCACGGCGGAGTTCTATTTCATGGTGTGCTGCACCTTCCTGCACAGCTTTTTTCCAGTAGTCCCTGTTCAATGCTAGATTCTCCCAGTCGCCGGACGCGATGTTAAACTTTTTCAGGCTGGTCTTAATATTGTCCTTAAAGCGTTTCTTTGGCCCACCAGGGGCTCGCTGTCCTTCTTTTAGCTGGGAGTAGAAGATCTGTTTTGGGAGACGGTTGTTGGGCATGCGGATGACATGACCTGTCCATCGGAGTTGGTACTGCATTATGAGGGTAGTGATGCTGGGCATATTTGTTTCCTCTAGAATGCTGGAATTTGTGCGTCTGTCTTCCCAGTTGATCCTCAAGATTTTTCGCAAGGCTCTTTGATGGAATAGTTCCAGGGCTCTTAGGTGTCTGCTGTAGGTGGTCCAGGATTCCGCTCCATACAGCAGAGTTGGGAGAATCACAGCTCTATAGACCAGGAGCCTGGTTTGAGCCCTCAGGTCTCGGTCATCAAAGACTCTTGTCCTGAGTTTGGCATAGGCTCCACTGGCACAGCTCAGGCGATGTTTAACCTCAGAGTCTATATCAGCTTTGGACGAGAGAATGCTGCCAAGGTAGGGGAAGTGTTCCACGCTTTCCAGAGTGGTGTTATCCACTTTGATGATAGGCTGGAGTGATGGCTGGTTGGGTGGTGGTTGATACAAAACCTGCGTTTTCTTGATGTTCAAGGCCAAACCCAGGGCTCTGTAGGCCTTGGCAAAGGCATTTAGAATACCCTGGAGGTCTTCAGGGGAGAGTGCTACAATGGCGTTATCATCGGCATATTGCAGCTCCATAATGGTGGTATTTCTGACTTTGCTCTTGGCTTTTAACCGGTTAAGGTTGAATAGCCTGCCGTCAGTCCTGTAAAGGATTGTAATCCCCTGTGGTAACTCTTGACCAGTAAGGTGAAGTATGGCTGCAATGAAGATGTTAAATAGGGTGGGAGCAATGATACAACCCTGTTTGACCCCAGTTTCTACAATAAAGGGCTCAGATTCAAAGCCACTGTTGAGCACTGTGGCTGACATGCCGTCATGCAGTAGCCTCAGTACACGGATGTATTTGTCATGACATCCATACTTTGATAGTATGCTCCACAGTGCCTGACGATCCACGGAGTCAAAGGCCTTTGTCAAGTCTATGAAGGCCATATACAGAGGCAGTCCTTGTTCCCGACACTTTTCTTGTAGTTGGCGAACAGAGAAGATCATGTCAGTTGTTCCCCTAGATGGACGGAAGCCGCACTGTGATTCAGGGAGTACCTCCTCAGATAGTGGTAGCAGGCGGTTGGCAAGGACACGAGCGAGGATTTTGCCTGTTGTTGACAAGAGCGAGATGCCCCTGTAGTTACCACACTCAGCCTTGTCCCCTTTCTTGAATATTGTGACAATTTGGGCATCCCGGAGCTCTGAAGGGAGCTCTTCCCTTTCCCAGACCTTGATGAGTAGATTGTGGATGTGGTGCCAGAGCCTTTGTCCTCCTTCCTTTAAGATCTCCGCAGGGATCCCATCAGGGCCGGCGGCCTTGTTGTTCCTGAGATTCCTGATGGCATTGTGAACCTCAGTAAGGGTAGGAGATTCCCCCATGTCTTCTTTGATGGGACTCTGCGGGATATGGTCGGCGATGTCTGGTTCGGCTGAGCTGTCACGGTTCAAAAGTTCCTGAAAGTGCTCCTTCCAACGTGTGTTGATGGAGTCATTGTCTTTTATAAGAGTCTGTCCATCTTTTGAGCGCAGGGGATTTAAGCCGCGATGGCTAGGGCCATAGACAGCTTTAGTAGCAGTGAAAAAACCTCTGGTATCACCTGAATCTGCCAGTCTCTGGAGTTTTAGAGACTTTTCTGTCCACCAGTTGTTCTTGAGCTCCCTCACCAATCTCTGAACGTCAGCCTTGGCTCTGGAGTGTGCTGCCCTTTTGGCCACACATGTGATATCATTTTGCCACACTCGGAAGGCTTTTCGTTTTCTAGAGATGAGTTGTTCTATCTTGGTGTCATTTTCATCAAACCAGTCCTGATGTTTCCTGGACTGATACCCAAGGGTGGATTCACACGAGTCATGGATGGTGGATTTGAGAAGGCCCCAGTGCTCTTCAATGTCATCAGGATATTCTTGCTGAAGACTTTCCTCGAGGGTGTCCTGAAGTAGCTGCTGGATGGCAGTATCATTCAGGCTGTCTAGGTTTAGTCTTCGCCGGGTCTGCTTCTTCTGAATCCTCCTCCTCTTTTTGAGTTTGATGGACATTGTGGATCGGATGAGGCGGTGGTCTGTCCAGCAGTTATCAGAGTCTATCATGGCCCTTGTGATGTTCACATCACAGCGGTCCCTTGCTCTTACAATGACATAGTCAATGAGGTGCCATTGCTTGGAGCGAGGGTGCCTCCAAGATACCTTGAATTTGTTTTTCTGTCGATAGATAGTGTTGGTGATGACGAGATTGTGCTGAGCGCACTTACTCAGAAGCAGCACTCCGTTGGAGTTGATGTTACCAATGCCCTCCTTGCCAATAGTGCCCTTCCAGAGGTGTTGGTCCCGGCCTACCCTAGCATTGAAATCTCCAAGGAGGATGATTTTGTCCTCCCTGGGGATTTTTGACAGGGTTTCTTCCAGGCAGGCGTAGAAGGCTTCTTTTTCCTCCACATTGGAGTCTAGGGTAGGGGCATAGGCGCTCATTACTGTCGCTGTCTGGTTGTTGGCCAACACCAGACGGAGAGTCATGAGGCGCTCACTGATCCCCACAGGGAGTTCAGAGAGGTGGTTAACAAGCTGGTTTTTGATGGCAAGTCCAACTCCATGGTTTCTAGCCTCATCGGCTGGCTTTCCTTTCCAGAAGAAAGTGTAGCCACCTTTCTCCTCCTTCAGCTGCCCTTCACCTGCCCGTCGGGTTTCTGAAAGAGCAGCTATATCAATCCGGCATCTCTGCAGTTCTCTGGCAATGATGGCGGTTCGTCTCTCAGGTCTGTCACTGGAGATGTTATCCATCAGAGTGCGCACATTCCAGGCTCCAAAATTAAAATTAAATTTCTTTTGTTTCTGACCGCAAATGAGGTGTTCCCTCTGGACGCGGTAATCCAGTCGGGAGATTGTAAGGCAGGCTATTTTTAGGGCACCTTTTCTAGCCCCTTCCCCATGTGGGGTAAGCAGAGCGGATCCTAAATAGGACTGCTTAGTCATGGGTGTAGCTGCCGAAGAGCTCTTCTGCCTCATTCCAAGAGCCCAGCGACTGACTCTAACACCCATCGCCTGATGTGCCAGCTCATGACTACGGACTTCCAGACTACACAAACCTGCCCCCGTCGCCACTTGCTGATCGCCATAGGACTTTATCTGGAGTGGTAGGGTAGATCCTTTGTGGAGGACGCCTGTGCGTGGCGTTGTTTAACGTGGGGAGGCTGGTGCACAGACAGCCACCACACGGTCCTTGGCAGGTCTGGGTCAGGGTCCAGTGGCATGGAGTCCAAGACGACTGGGGACCCATCCCTGCTGCAGCCTTCATCCGCCTTCTCAGCCGTTGTGATGCTACACTTAAGTAAGCCATCATCCTCCGCCTGTTCCGCCGTTCAGGTCTTTTGTCTTTTTTTTCAGGGTGTGCTCCCTTAGCCTTTGCCTCTATAGGCTACCCACAAGGCAGTGGGACTATTTACCCATAGCTGGGACAGTGGTTGGCGGTTGCCAGGGCGTGTCCACTACTTGGTGGGCCTGCACAGCGCGCCTCTGGGGCCCACTGCTGCTCCGAGATCCCCTACAGTTCAGCCTGGGTCCGCTAGGGCCCAGTTACCGTGTGTGGCCACAAGGAGGCACTGTAGGAGTCTTGGCGGTGGAGAGGCTATGTACCAACAGGAGGAGACTTATGATTTCTGCTCCTCTTTTTGCCCTTGCACAAGGCTAGTCGGTGGCAGTGGCTGTAAGCAGACTGTAGCAAGCAGAGGCAGCATGCAACATGCAATAACTACTTAACTACAGACACTACTATCCCAGTACTACTGCACTGACGCATCACACACGCCCTGTGTGAGTTAACACACACACACAAAAGTACACAAAAGACACTAAAGTAAAGCAATAAACATTAATTTAACAACATTATATGTAACATAAAACATTGATGTACATAACTGATAAGAAAAAAATAAGAAAGTTATTTTAATAAATCAAAATTCTGGGTATGACAATTTACGTTTTTTTCACTGTGACTAGATATACAATCCAAAAACTAAATTTAACAGTATTTTTCTATAAAATTACATTAAATGTAATATTAGATCAATTACAGTTATTCACTGTATGTAAGGAAACTTAATCTTAACCAATTAACAGTTTTTTACCATAGCATTTTTACAGTAATTTACAGTTAAAATCACAATCATTTTTAGTGTTGTATTTGCATGTACCGAACGGTCTCATGCGAGCTGTAGTCAAATATGGACACGCCAACTCAATCTTATAAGAAAACGTCTCGGTTACGTATGGTAACCCTCGTTCCCTTTCGTTCGGTCACTCCTACGTCACGTCGGTAGGAGTTACCAACGAATTGGGATCACGCTAGGGAGACCAATTGCCTTCGAGTGAAACTAAAACGAGCCAATGAACATTGGCGTGCGGGATGTGCATTCCACGCCCCGCCTGCCAGTGCTGGTATAAAGCAGAAGCAAGCTCACACACATATTGCTTGAAGGTACAGCAAGCATGGCGACGGGACGTGACGTTAGAACGAGGGAACCATATGTAACCGAGACGTTCCCTTTCATTCGGTCACTCCTACGTCACGTCCACTTACCTAGGAGTTACCAACGAATTGGGATCCCTAACAAAACGCCATGTTTGCTGGCCCCTTCCAGCAGCCAGCTAAGCTACCCGCCTGAACAGTTTCTTTTCTCTTTATGCGGGAGCTAGCTAGGAAAATCACACTGCTGTTCCGCAAGACTCGCTCAGTGGATATTGGATAACACTGGGGAAGCGTGCCCAAACATAGGAGGGAACGCTGCAGAGCCCCGGCCCGTCCGAAGGGAGGCGCTGGAAAACACATACGTACTAGCCTGTGGGGTAGTGAAACATAAGGTAGTCCCAGCCCGAGGGGTGGGAGCGTACTCTGCAGGGACGACAGAGCGGAATCTTTTGAGGGGAAGAAACTGGCTAACCCGGAGGGTAGCCATACCATGGAAAAGATGGGTCACCGCTGTAAGGACACCCAGTCTAATAGCAACTCCTAGAGAGGTAATAGACCTGGCACCGGGCGATCCGCCTCCCTAGCGCCGGAGGAGTGATGGAGGAACTCACGAGGTTAACCGGGAATGGCGTAGCAACCATCAAAATACAGACAACCATCAAAAACAGGTGGTGATGAGAAAGTTACCTGATGAATCAAAGATCATCACAAGCAGCTTTTCCACAAACTAAGAAGGTAAATAAACACACAGTGTCATTCACACAAACACAAAACACAATAATGGTAACACACACATGACACTAAAGTAAAGCAATAAACATTAATTTAACAACATTATATGTAACATAAAACATTGATGTACATAACTGATAAGAAAAAAATAAGAAAGTTATTTTAATAAATCAAAATTCTGGGTATGACAATTTACGTTTTTTTCACTGTGACTAGATATACAATCCAAAAACTAAATTTAACAGTATTTTTCTATAAAATTACATTAAATGTAATATTAGATCAATTACAGTTATTCACTGTATGTAAGGAAACTTAAGTGTGATGGAGGAACTCACGAGGTTAACCGGGAATGGCGTAGCAAGCCGACATAACCTAATTCTTCACACTATAAAACCCAGCGAACGTGTTAGGTGTCGCCCAGCCCGCAGCTCTGCAGATATCTGTCAGCGAGGCGCCTTGAGTCAATGCCCAGGAGGAGGCAAGATCAGGAGATCAGGTCGTGCTTTCCCAACGACTTACCTTCTACTGCATCGTGATGTGCGGCTATTTACATACACTTTGAGGGTGGAGGGAGACAGCCTTCTGTCCAACCCATCTTGCAGGAAGGAAAGGACGACTCTGATCGAGCAAGTTCGGGAGTCTTCCCGGTGGGAAGAACACCAATCGACGAATAGGTTCCACTTCAACGCATAGAGGTGCCTCGTAGAGGGTGGTAGGCCACCTAGAACCTCCGCGTCCCGTCCAGGGACCAGACATGGAATTTCCAGAGGTCTGGACGCGGGTGCCATAGGGTTCCCCGTCTCTGGGAAAGAAGGTCCTTTCTCAGAGGGATCGGCCAAAGAGGGGCTGTCGCGAGGAGCATGAGTTCCGCGAACCAAGTCCGATTGGGCCAATACGGCGCAATGAGCAGGACCCGCTCCTTGTCCTCCCTCACTTTGCACAAAGTCTGTGCAAGAAGGCTCACTGGGGGAAAGCATATTTGCGGAGGCCCTGGGGCCAGCTGTGCGCCAGTGCATCCATACCGAGAGATAATATAAAACAACTGGCAATGGGTCGTGTCCGGAGAGGCAAACAGATCTATCTTATCGGCTCCGAAGATTCCCCATATCAGCTGGACCGCCTGGGGATGGAGTCGGCATTCTCCCGGGAGAGCCGGCTGCCATGAGAGCTCGTCGGCTGCACGGTTGAGCACACCAGGGATGTGAATGGCTCGAAGCGACCTCAGAAGGATTCCATTGGAGGAGATGGCGGGCGAGTCGCGACATACGACGGGAGCGTAGACCACCTTGGCGGTTGATGTACGCAACGGTCGCAGTGCTGTCCGTACGGACCAGTACGTGCTTGTGCAGAAGTACCCCTCTGAGACGGCACAAGGCTAAGCGTACTGCTTGCAACTCTAGGCAGTTGATGTGCCAATGCAGTTGGGGCCCCGTCCATAGACCCGAAACTGCATGCCCGTTGTACGTGGCTCCCCATCCGTTGGCAGAGGCATCTGTGAACACCACAGCATGCCTGGACACCTGGACTAAGAGCACTCCGACCCGTAGAAACGCAGGGTCCGACCAAGGACTGAAGGTTTGGCGACAGTGCGGGGTAATGTTGACCCGGAACGTGCCGCTCTGCCACGCCCACCTCGGGACTCGATCGTGAAGCTGAAGTGGTGTCATACGAAGCAGACCAACGGCGTTACTGCGGCTGCCATATGCCCCAGGAGCCTCTGAAACTGTTTCAGTGGGACTGCTGACCTGCCTTGAAAGGACTTGAGGCAGTTGAGCAATGACTGGACACGCTACTCTGTGAGGCACGCAGTCTGACCGACCTAGTCCAACTCCATACCGAGATAAGAGATCCTCTGCATGGGGCAGAGTTTGCTCTTGTCCCAGTTGACCTGAAGCCCCAAATGGCTGAGATGCCCGAGCACCATGTCTTGTGTTCGCACGACAGATCCCGCGAGTGAGCTATTATGAGCCAGTCGTCGAGATTGTTGAGAATGCGAATACCACGTTCTCTCATGGGAAAAATGGCCACTTCCGCGACTTTCGTGAAGACACGGGGTGACAGGGCCATCCCGAAGGGTAGGACCTTGTACTGATATGCTCGACCCTCGAACGCAAACCGTAGAAACGGTCTGTGTCGAGGAAGAATTGAGACATGAAAGTACGCGTCCTTCAATCCTGGGGACGGATGCATTCGAAGATGCGCGCCTTTCTTGGGTACAATGAAGTAAGGGCTGTAGAACCCTCATCGCGGCTGGAGGGACCGGCTCGATCACGTCCTTTGCCAGCAAGACATCTATCTCTTTCCTCAAGACAGGGGCATCGGGGCTCCGCACATGAGTGAAGCAGATGCCCTGTACTTGGGAGGCTGGCGGGCAAATTGAATTGCGTAGCCGAGCCGGATGGTATGGGCGAGCCAGCGGGACGGCCTCGGAAGCACTAGCCAGGCTAATAAAAAAAATTAACAATTTTTACTGGACTGGAAAAGAGTGACAACCCACGGAGGGGCAGCGAGCTGGAAGGCAGGGACGCGACTCCGGAGGCTTTACAGCGGCCGGGAGAAGGGTCTGGGTGTGTGGAGTAACACCTACCTGCTTCCACCAAGGGGCAGACGGCAGGGAAGGCCCGGAGGCGTTCGGCTGCTCGCTGCCCAGAGGCGAAGGAAGGAGGGGAAACGAGGAGTGATGCCTGGGGGGCGTCGAGTCCTGGTTTCCACACCTCCTTGCCCAGCGGAAGATGAGAGTGGCGAGGCCGTAGCGGCGTCACTGTCATCTGAGCGCTGGGGCGAGGGGAATGAGAGCGGTGAGGCAACAAGGCGGCGCACACCATCATTCTGGCCCGTCATTCAGGAGTTTGAGAGCGGCGAGGCAATTGAGCGTCGTCCTTGACTGTCAGTCTTGACCGTGTGTGACCCAGAGAAAGTGGAAACTGCTCTTTATTGAAATTTTGGCCAGCGGCAGAACAAAAACAAAAGGAAACAAAGGATTCTCCACCCGGCCCTCCTCCGGGGGAAGGAGTGGTGCCAACACGCACTCCTGAAGAGCAGACGTCGCATTCTCTGGGTCGCCCGTCTCAGGGTCGCTTCCCTCTCCTCTTGCTGGGAGGTTTGGACGAACTCCGAGCAGGCTGGGCACCTCTCTTGTGGCCGGCACCCTGCTGCCTAGGGGGCTGCTGCTTAGGCTGGGCAGGGGCGGAGGCGGCGGCAGGAAGGCGCCCTCGGCGACGAGCAGCTGGAGAAGGAGCTGCCAGGGACGGAGCAGCAGCAGTCTGTCTCCGGGGCATGATGTGTTTAATCACCTCCGACTGATTCTGGGCGGCAGAGAACTGTTGGACATAGCTCTCCACCGCGTCGCCGAAGAGCCCACCCTGGGAAATGGGGGAGTTCAGGAACTTACTCTTGTCCGACTCCCTCATATCAGCCAAGGTTAGCCAGAGATGTCGCTCCTGGACCACAAGAGTGGACATCGCTCCCGGCCCAGGGAACGTGCGGTGACTTTCGCCGCCCGGAGGGCGAGGTCCGTCGCCGTAAGCAGCTCTTGGAGCACTCACAGAGCGCCTTGGCCTGGTGGACCTGGAGGAGCGCCATGGCATGCAGGGCAGAAACAGCTACTCCACACGTACTGTAAGCCTTCCCAGTCAGACTGGAAGAGAACCTACATGCGCGGGAGGGGAGCGTAGAGTTACCCCGCCAGGTGGACGCGGTTTTGGGACACCATTGCATCGCAACCGACCGTTCCACTGGGGGGACGCATTCGTATTCCTTCACTATGTCGCGATCGAGAGTGGTGAGGGAGGAGGGAGTCGACCTGTGTCTGGCCACCAGAGGGGCCGTCCACGATCTCGTCACCTCGTCATGCACCTCCGGGAAGAAAGGAACCGGGGCGGGGCGCTGAGAACCAGCACGGGCCCCCCTAAGAAACCAATCGTCGAGCCGCGAAGGTTCGGGACACGGTGGTAGGTTCCACACGAGCTTGACACTTGCTGCCGCCCGGGAAAGCATAGAAGCCATTTCTGGATCTGGCTCGGACAACGTTGCGTCACCCGAAGGGGGCAACGCAGCCGGGTCGTCATCCCCAGAAAATGACTGCTCTCCCTCCGATGCAGCGATCGACATCGGGTCCTCCGGCAGAGCCCCGAAGGAAACGACTGGAACCAGACAAGGTGGCCCAGCGCGCTCCACTGGGGGCTTCAATGGCAGCAATGCGGAGGAGTGAGGGGGCCGCTGTTACATTCCTCACTGTAACCCCCAGACCACCAATGGGATTAGCCGAAGTAGATCGGGGAATCTCCAAAGGGACTCCCCCTAGTTTGAGAGTTCTTAGTCTCGATCTTAGCACCGCGACGGTCATGTTCTCGCAGTGAGAACATGACTTGTTCACAAACGCTGCCTCAGCGTGCACGAGGCCCAAGCACGAGAGGCAGCGAGCATGACCATCAACCGGTGGCAGAATTTGACCGCACCCAGAAACACACGGGTGAAACGTCATCCTGAAAAGGACGCGATCTTCACTCGTGTTACCCATTTAAGAAACGCTCTCTTAAGTGCTGAAGCACACAGGGATAAATGTGGCAACAATGCGGGGAAACTGCAAGCCCACAATTAAGTGTGCACTCAACCGAATACCAGCTGTGACAACAGCTCTTTTGAAAGATGAGATCGCGTGAAGCGACAGCCGTTACCCGGGAGACTCGGGAAGATCACTGAAGCGCCGTCACACCAATACAGAGAGGTCTCAAAAAACAGCAGACTCGTTGAGCTTGTAGAAAGAGAATTCCAAATGCTCATTCACTCAGAGGACACAACCGGTCTGCTCCGAAGCAGAAAGCAATATGTGTGTGCGCTTGCTTCCGCTTTATACCCGCACTGGCAGGCGGGGCGCGGAATGCAAATCCCGCACGCCAATGTTCATTGGCTCGTTTTAGTTTTACTCGAACGCAATTGGTCTCCCTAGCGTGATCCCAATTTGTTGGTAACTCCTACCGACGTGACGTAGGAGTGACCGAACGAAAGGGAACTGTTTTTCTTCACCCTTCACACCATTCCTGAACCTAACAATCATTAGGGCATAAAGCATATCGTACGAAAACTTGCGAATTCATATAAATTAAAGTGCAGTCACATGAGTGAAATAAAAAAAATGTCCATTGTCAGTCTCGTAGAGATGTATGAAGCACAGCTAATACAGAATTCACTTTCAAACCAAGCAGCTTTCCGGTGGTCACCGCGGCGAATTTGCATAAACAATTTCAGTGAAATCTGTGTGGGGAATTTTTTCGCCTTCACTCAAAGCTTCCAAGTGTGCAGATTCCTATTGGAATTACTTTCGCCTGTGAAATTTTGTACAACAACAGTAAATATGACCGCATCTTTAGCCACCAATTCACCAAAGCATTAAATAGTTACGATTGTATTTACGACATAAGATACACAATTTCCACGTATTTAATGGTTGCTGCGTGGTGGTGTTGTATCCTCTCTGCTGTTCTGTTCATGACCAGTGTAATGAGCTAACTGTATCAGATTGAGTGTACTCATAATAACATAAGTCTTCATTTCATTTAAGAGATAAAGACTGACTGGGTATACGTAAATGTTCCTTTAAGCTTATAGACATCTGAAATTTAACATAGAGCAAGGCTGTCATTTTTATTGGTCCATTGAAAAGGCTTGCCAACCCGCCGTATGAAATTCCTTTTCATTTCCATGTGAGTGCAGTCAAATTGTGAAGACTGCATGGTTTTGCCCTGTTTGGCTAATTGTCAGTGACACTTCTGCTGTAGGTGTGTGGGCTCATCTGCTATCACAGACTTTCTAAAAAGGCTCTGAGGTCTTTTAATTAAAAGAATTACGCTAATTACAGTTTAGTGGCTGTGGGAGAAATGGAAAAAGACTTCTATTTCTGGATGAAAATGGTAAGGAACAACTAACACAGTCTCACCCCAAAACGTCATATACTGACGGGTCTTGACCATACGTCAACATACGACGAAAAGGGTACCCCTATAACGTCAATATGAGACGCAGACATAAGCGCACCAGCAGCGCCTCCTAGCGGTACCCTAACGCACACCTAAACCCAACCATACCCGAATCGTCACACATGGACGTTAAAGGGTACCCTTTTCGTCGTATGTTGCCGTATGGTCAAGACCCGTCAGTATGTGACGTTTTGGGGTGAGACTGAAAGCCTTAAGACAGAGAGGTGTGTTGGGAAAATATGCTGTTGATGGTTATCCATTGACATCCTTGGGACCCCAGAGCTCACTGAAACAGCTCTTTATTTTGTAAGATAATAGATAACCACATAAGCACATCAAGTGACTTGACATCCAATTTATGGTTATTTACCAAATAGATTATAAGGAAGATCATATTCTAAAACCTAAAAGTTTGTTTATGCACTGAGGATGATCTATATTTCTGTTTTCTTGAGATGGCAGTGTTGTACACTGACTTGGTCTTAACAGAACAATCATAAAATAACTTCTGTTATCTCAGCTTTAAGAGACAAAAAGAAAACTTTAAATGTCTCTGAGACAGGCAAACACATCCTCATTTTCAGCCGGCATCATGCTGGGTCTCAGGACCCAATTTAGATCCACACTCACAGGCGCAGCGGGGAAAACAGAGGTGGGAGTGAGTCGCACATATGCAAGTCACAAGCAAGTCTCAAGTCTTAGGTTTGCAGGGAACACAATCAATCCAGCAAGACAAGTCAAGTCAGTGGCTCACGGTCACCTTAAGCAAGTCTAGTGCTCTAAGAGTCATGTAAGTCAAAGTACCAAAAAGTAACCAATAGTTGTTTAAAATTACTTTCCCTCCATGAATTGTGAACTTTCTGAATAATGAATAACACATATTTAAGCAGAAACTTCATGTTGCTTTACATTACTATCTGGAAACTTATATTTATAACTTATAAATATAAGAAAACTTATATTTTAAACAATATTTAATTTTGTCAGCATTGGATAACTTAGTGGATAACTTACTACTTCTAAAAGGTAGAAATAAACAAACAAAAATCAATACAACTCTTTCTAGAAATACATAGTTCTGTCATAACTGTAGATGGCGCAGACTGATGGGTCATTAACGCAAGCTAATGATAATTGCAGCGTTAACTACTTGGCACAAGCTAATTGATCCATATTGAATCTGCAGCCAATGAGCTTCTTGCTCAACACATTAAATGGCTGGTTACATTCACTATATATTCAATACATTCTCTCAGAGTTCCTCTAAACCCCTCCACCTTCCCCATCTCCACCTGTATAGATCTGCTGTGCAGCAGCACTATGTCTTACTTGCAGCACCGTATTGGCATATGTATTGACAGTAGCAAGTTTCTGTACTTGCTCTGCAGCATCAGAAATAATCAACAATAGCAGCAATTCAGCAGCAGAGTCGTAGATCCTTTCATCTGGGGGTCCTCTATGGCTGTGTTCTACTCCACTCTAGACGGGCACTCGCAAACTTCCCTAAGCACTTCCTCTCGGGGGAATCCTTGCCGCCATTTTTAAGTGCGTTCCAATTCATGAAGTGGACGAGGGAAGTTTATATGGACAGACCCACATCCCCTTGATGTTGATTAATCGCATAATAGTGCAAAATATATTAATTATGTTGAGATTTAATCGCATAATACTAGTAGCTACGTTATGTTGCAGTCAAAGTTTATACTATTGAATTTTTCTCCGACAGCTCATATACCTATAGGATTTTATATGTTTTCTCCAACAACTTATATGCATATAGAATGGTGCAAAAAACTAATTTATAAGTAAAAAAGGGGTTTAAAGGGGTGGTTGATTATGATTTCACTTTTCTAACTTTAGTTAGTGTGCAATGTTGCTGTTTGAGCATAAACAACATCTGCAAAGTTACAACGCTCAAGTTTCAAAGCAAAGGGAGATATTTGCTTTTAAAGAAATCGTTTTTTTATGGACTACAATAAACGGATGGTAGGGACTACAGGGCATTCCTCCCAGGTTAGTGACATCAACCCTAAAATTTACATAAACCCCGCCCCTGGGAACACAATTTATAGATTATCATATATGCTAATCAATGACTAGAAGATAACTACACAGTAGCTACATAAATTCATCAACTAACCATTCAGAAATGTCCTGTTGCTTCTACATGTTGTCACTTCTTCTTGAGTCTCTCCATCATTGTCTGACTGAACATAAAAGGCTAAAAATTTTAGAAATTTTCATTGGCACTGATCCTCAACAACTCGTCTCCATACCACCGTGTTGACTCCGACTTCCAACGAGATGGAAATGGATAAATACTCTGAATGTTCTGATCCAATCTGACATCTGACCTATAATGCTGCCCGAATCAAAATCATACACTGTTCGTTCGTTGGCCAGATGAGAATAGAATGATAGAATGAGGCATTTATATAGCGCTTTCATATGAACTACTGTACACCCATAAGTTTTTTACAATCATTTCTACCAGAAAGACTCGGGAGAATAAATACTGTGACAATTAACATTTATTAAGAGCTCAGCAAGCAATCAAGTTCTCTGGCGTAGGCCCCGTCCGTAGCTTGCAATCCTAGGGTTCGGACTCTGTATATCCTGCCTGAAGACGAAAGCAGGGGCGCAGCCGACCCCCTGCGAAGTAAGGAAAGGGGCCATCTGGTGGTGGTGGTGGGGTGGATGGAGGAGAAAGACATCTTGGTGTTATGTGGAGGATGGAGGGAAGGACCCGTCTTGGAGGTGGTGGGGAGGGTGGAGATGAATGGAGCGACAGCATCTGCGAACTCAGACGTAAGTACCAACCTTTTATACCAAAAGTATTAGGATATGATTGGATAGATGAGAAGGTAATAAGTTCGTAACAATTTAGTCTTCCCGGCAGAACTTGCGCTAGAGCTTCATATCAGGGGATCTCTCCTCAACCACCACCAGTGTGCAGCATCCACTGGGATGATGCGACGGCAGCCACAGTACAACGGCGCTAGTGCGCTCACCACACACCAGCTATAGAGGAGAGAGGAGAGAGAGTGATAGAGCCAATTCAGTGGATGGGGATTATTAGGAGGCCATGATTGGTAAGGGCCAATGGGTGGAATGTGGCCAAGACACCGGGGTTACACCCCTACTCTTTATGAGAAATGCTATGGGATTTTTAATGACCACAGAGGGTCAGGACCTCGGTTTTACGTCTCATCCGAAAGACGGGACGAGAACTGGCCCTCTGACTGAGTCTGGTTTTAAGTCTTAAGTTTGTCACCCCTTGGTTAACACTTGCTCGTTACACTTCTAGAATTACAGGGCCTGCGTCCAAAAGCTTAGGCAGTTGACTTATTTGCACACAAAGGTACCTCACGAAACTGATTTCAGACAGACTTGTGAGCCCGCGTAACGGTTTAATGATCTACAGCAAAATAGCATGATCTTTGGTGACCACTAAGCAAATGTTTAATTAGTTTCTCACTAGAAATTCAATCAGAAGTAGAAACGTTGATAAAAAACATTAATTTACACACAAACTGACCACCAACCGCAACTTTCAGACGGCATCTTTATTTTTTTAGCTCAACTGTCACTGATATCCCACAATCCTGTGCTTTCCATTTGAAGGCAGTGAAGAATAGATCTATGCTGCCTTCAAAAATCGATCAGATGAAGATATCCCAGGTCAGGAGACAGGAAGGATTTTGGACGCCGCCATGGCTTCATTTGGATTATTTCTTATTTGGAAATAATTTTGTAATATTTATTAATGCTCTTTTGAAGCTAATCTGGAATGACTGGGCAGTCTTTCACAGCAAAACTAATTTATTTAACATCCTGCACCCTGAACACTATCCCACTGAGGAAATACTATGTGGGGATGTTAAAAAGAAATCTATATTTGCAATTTCTCTTTTAAAAGAAGTAATAAATATAGCTGCTTATCTGCACTGAATCTTCTCTGCGCGCAGTCCATTAGTGGTGTGAGCCTATTAACAAAAGACAAGATTCACAAATCAACTTTTCACTTCATTACTCAATGAGATCTTTACCAGCCAGTGAAGTGTATTGAAAATGTTCAGTTTCCTGCATTACAGTTCTGTTGTATTTTTATGGTGTTTCAAGTGTCTAGAGCAGGGGTGGGGAACGTTGATCCTGGAGGGCCACTCTCCTGCAGAGTTTAGCTCCAACCCTAATCAAATACACCTGAAGCTAATCAAGGTCTTCAGGGTTACTAAGGTTACAGGCAGCTGAATATTTTTTTTTCATGGTTGGAGCTAAACTCTGAAGGAGAGTGGCCCTCCAGGATCAACCACCCCTGGTCTAGAGGCTCAAAGTCTAGGTGATTTAAGAACGTTTACATCTATTCTGAAACTATTCTCGATTTAGAGAAAAAGCACATAATGCACGGTACACATCAGTTCTAGAAAACAGAAAGTTGAATATATTCACAGTGCAAGTCCTTGATGGTACAAGAGAGCTACATTGCGTCTGTGTATAACACACAGCTGGTACAATCGTTGTTCCTGTTCAGATGCTCAGGTCGTCATTTAGCTAGAAACAGGCAGATAGAGTAATATACCAGTGGCAGAGAGAATCTGTAACAAAGTTAACTTTGAATAACTCTGTGATTTGAAGACGAGAAGCATTTCTTGTATGATTGTTCTTTGTATGGATCTGCGTAAGAAATATTTGGGTGATCACGCTCTTGTAGGTGATGTTTGTATTGATGTGTCACATATTTGTGTTTTTGGAGTAGCCTACATGGAGATTGGCACTGTATATATGGAATGAAGAAAAGAGCATCTGCATGCTATGATTCTGTGGAACTACTGGCAGAGAGGCCATGTATTCATGAAATAATCTGAAACTGAGATCTTTACCGAACTGTGCATTTCATTCCAACATATTTGAAGTTACAGTATAAAATCCAGATTTAGTTCAGACAAGGTTGTGTAATCGTCCTAGAACAAAACACATTGCTCTTGGGACATTCTTGTTCCCCATCCATTATCCTGCTGCTCTGGGACAGTGTGAGCAAGTACACATTCTTGCTTAATCATTAATGCTATAGAGCAAGAGTTCATACATGTTAATTAGCAGAGAGGTGGAAAGGTCATTACTGGTCCTCTCATCTTTCCAGATACTGAACAGTGTATGAACGCTAGTATCCAGACTGAGCTGAAACGGAAACACAAGCAGAACTTAATGGTAATTAACAACAGGAGTGAGCAGAGATGTCCACACACACAGAACAAAACAACAAAAAACAGGGTTGCATGCATACTGCAGGTTTTGGGACATTGTCAAAATGAGAACTGGTAAACACAGGCGTGTAAATCCTACTGTGGCTTCTTCAGGGAAACTTCAAAATGAAGAAAATATTTGTTTTAAACAACAATATAAACTATTTAATAGTACAAAAAAAAAGGGAAAAATACAAAATATAACAATGATGCTCAAAATGGTGGAAAGTGCACGAGAACCTTATTACATCTGTGTTGTTTACTGAACATCTGTTGGCTTTAAAAAGGTGTAGTAATAATAAAAAATATTAAAATCATTATAAATACAGTAATGCTTTTGTTACTGTTGTTACTATTGTAGGTAGGCCTACTATTTTTTGGGGTAAATATGATGTGGTTTTAATAAAAAGTATGTTAAAATAAAATTTTAAGAATTGATTGCTTAATCACTATCCTAATCGTTCTGATAAATAGCACATGCCTTTAACCTGGAAACTATTTAAACCTGGAATAAATGTTCACCCAAACGCAGAGCGGAAACTTGTTCTACCAGCATAAACCACCTTACATTTACATTTATTCAACTTACAAATGAGAACAATAGAAGCAGTTAAACTAACAGTAGGACAACAAAATGCAAGTGCTATGACCCTTCCCAGTTTAATCTAATGCAGAAAAAATAATAATTTGTGCTGCCGAAAAAGATGCGTCTTCCGCCGTTTCTTGAAAATGGTTATGGACTCAGCAACTCTGGTTGAGTTGGGTAGGTCATTCCACCAGCAGGGAACAGTCATGGTGAAATATTTGTGCCCCTAGAAATTTCTTCTTCTTTTTTTAAAGCAGGAAGCTACTGAATTTTCACTCTGCCCTGTGCGATGTCTGCCATATGTTGTTAGATGATGTTCACATTCAAAGAAGGATGACTGCACATGCACATTTCCCACCTGATGATATTATTCAAACTAATTCCACGTATCATGCGTACGTTCACATGGGACGCGATATTGTGGCACCTGTGGATTCTGCATGCATTGTGTTTGCACGTAGGCTACAATGTAGATGAAACAAGCGTTCACATGCAAGTCGCATGCTCATTTACCCACAGTCGCATCATGCATACACATTCACTGGCTGACTAGACGGAGAGAGAGAGAGAGAGAGAGAGAGAGAGAGAGAGAGAGAGAGAGAGAGGGGGGGGGGGGGGTGAATGCAGCAGTTTTGAAAGAGCGTTTGGCTCGGTTCAAATAGTTTCCATGGTTTCAAGATGTTGTCATGGAAACACAAGCTGCCAATAAAATGAATCTGAACGCAATATTTGCAGGGAGAGACGGGATGAAGGGAGGAGAAAGGTAAAGTGAGGCTGAACGTGAGAGAAAGCGCGTGCCCCTCCGAAATCGCTTCCACTCTCTTTCTGCGTGCGCGCGAGCGATGAGACCCGCAACTTTTCTTCTGTTTTACTGTTCTTCTCTGGCCTGTCGGCAGGTCTCGTTTCTCGACTGCGTCTATTTGCATCTCTCGCTCACGGTCCCCTCAACCGTTTCTCACCCCCCACGCGCTTTTCTCCCGAGCCTCGCGTTCCCTCTTGCTCCCTCTCTCTGAAGGACAGAGGTATTCCCACATTTCTCGGTCGCCATGGCAACGCTGCAGCAAGAAAGGAAGAGAGACCGCGAGAGGGAGGGGAGGAGAGATGAGGCTGGCTAGGGATGTGTGAACAATGCTAATGCTACTTCACTGATCACCAATTGTGTATTTACTCCTCCTCCGCTCTCTTCTCTCGCTGTTGATCTTCCTCTCCTCAGCCGCGCTCCTGTCTGCTCTCCTCGCGAGCTTTAAACAGTGCTGCCATTGTTATCTGTGTTATTGTTGGACCATTAGACGACGCCGGTATCCAGGGTAACCGGGGTGATGTGACATTGGTTCCCCACGTGAATACAAATATAGACAAGTATTCATCAATATCTAAAGAGCCATTATGGAGGTAATGGCCGAGGCATCCCTGTCAGATCGCTATATAAATAATGCAGTTTCATTAGAATCCCACCGCAAGTCCACCAGACTTAATTTGAACCTGGTTGAGTTAACCTCTCTCTCTCTCTCTCTCTCTCTGTGTGTGTAACACTCAGTAGAACAAGTAAATAAAACCATGTCCGTAAATCAACTCAGGTACTGAATCTGGCATCAACAGGTGCACAGGGGCCAGGGCCTATAACTAAATAAATAAAAGTAACTTTTTTGCCTCACCTGCCAATGGTGTCGACATGAAATCAAAATTGACCCTATTTACTTACTTTGTTAGCGCATATTAGTCTTGTGGTAAACAATTAATCCGTGCAAGTTAATTCACAGAAAAAAATTGTTTGCCGTGGTTATCTTTAATCAAAGTCTGAAAAGTTACTTCCGGTCTGAAATGGCGTTCCTTTTCTGATGACATAGGTTTGACGGCTTGGGTTGATAAACGCATAACCACTCCCTCAAACCGCTAGTCTGCTATGAGGAGAGGTGGAGCGCTGGAGTAAAACCGTGCCCTCTGTTCAATATTCTCTTTCACTTGGAAATACGTCACAACACTGGAGAAAAGTCATTTGCAACTTCCGGTTCACGTGGACTTTAAGAGAATTTACCGGACAATGCAGTGTGTGATTGTTCTTTGTCTTTTGTTCTTTGATAAACATTAAAAACACAGACAACAGCAGGAATATTAGGATACTCTCACTTTAATGCACGGTTCCAATCAACACAATCTCCTGGCACTGTGTAGGCCTATATATTTATTTATTTGGTGTGCTCTTTATACTCTTTAATCTTTTATGTGCATCTGGTACGCAGAATTTACCCGTAGAATTGGTTGGTGTATTTCATAATATCATATGCACGCAAAAAGTGTGTATCGGATGCATGTAAAAGGTCCTTTCTGCATACGAGCACGCAAAATAAGCGTGAACTCGTGCTAGAGATACCCAGGACTTAACTGTTTACATTCAGTTTAGACAAGGACACTTGCCAAGATGGGGATTTTGACGTGATTTTGTTTGAATATGTCTGTTCAAGCGTAAGAAGACGTGGAAGAGGACTCAATTCAGTATTCTCGCAGATCTGAGATGTGGATTAGGCGCATGCTTCGGATGTGTGCCTACATAAAACGTCCCACACAGTGCACGAGTAACGAATTGAGTTCCCCTTCAAGTCTTCTTGAATATTTAAATTGGCAAGCCTTAAACTTTTGTGACGATGCAGCACTGGCCGCATTTGGCGCTTGGCGACTGTTCATTTTAGCCCCTGGTGTGTGTGTGTGTGTGTGTGTGTGTGTGTGTGTTAGTGTCTGCTGCTGGTATCACCTGTATTTTTACATGGAGAATTAGTCTTCCGCTCCACAGCGTGTCTCTCCTCCTAAAGGCTTTTCTTGGTTTAATCCATAAATAGATATGCTTTGATATCACTAATTTAATTGAACAGAACTTATCACCTGAAGCCTGTTGAAATGGCCTGTTTAAATTGATAAGTTTACCCAGAAATTAAAATGGTCATGGTTTACTGATATGTTGATGCACGTTTGGTAACACTTTTGCATGCAGTGAATGGGAACAGGGATTTTCAGTTCTTTTGTCAATCAAAACGATCACATTTAGTACAAGCTTCAGTCTCTAGAACTTCACTGAAATAGAGACAAGATTCTTCAAAATCACACACAATCCATGCACCTAATTTTATTAAAGTTTTTTTTAGTCTGGTATAATTTTTGTTTATGAAAAAGTACCAAGGTTAAACCCTGATTTGAGTGATTTAATGTATTTTTGTAATAAAATAATTAAAACTGATCATGACATCTGTGTCCCATGCTAAAAAGAATATTACCTATCAAACCCTATGTATAATATTATTATTAATAATAATAATACATATTAATATTGTGATAGTTAAAGCTGCAGTCCGTAGTTTTTCCTCTTTGTCGCCATCTCTGTTCGAAATCTGCTATTACAGTTATTCGCAGAATTATCAACTTTTCCACGCAGCACGGATTAATCCAGTGTTTTGATGAGAATGTGCGGCTGTCAGTCACCGCGCCGGTGTGGATACTGGCATTCGGAATCACAGATTCTACTTTTTGGAAGTATGACCAACATAAGTAGCCTGGATGCCAGACCGAACCCCACCGACAAATTTTTTTGGTCGGGAAGTTCGGTCTGGACTTCATCTGTTGTGGAGTAGTTATGCTCGGTCCAGATCTCTTCGGACCAATCAAATTGTCAGGGCGGGCTTTATACGATGATGGACAGAGGATCAACAGTTACGTAATCATCCACGTCACCAAAGAGCGCTTGGGTTGAATTCGTTTACAAAGATGACTGCCGCTGGAGAATTGAGATTTCACGAGTTCACACTTACAAATAAGTCAGAAAGAATAAATGCGTATATGACGTGGTGTCCGAGGAAAGGTGATCCGAGGCTCGGTATTCGGCCCGAACCCAGAGTATTACTACGTATTCCTGGCTGTGAAAGAACAAGCCAAGAGTGAGGAGTCGGGGTAGTGGAGGGATGCTGAAAAACTGTCAATGAATGTTAGGTGAGTTGACGGAGTGAATATGCTTCCTCTCATGCTGATCGGGTAACGTTACGTTAGACATGGTATTGTTTGATGACAAGTTGATTGGATTGATTATTTGAACGTGGTCCTCCCGTACTTTGTTTATGAAACATCATGTGTAGATTCCGCCATCGCGTCTGTTATAGAAGTCATCAGAACAAGGAAGTCATCAGCCCGTTTTTAGGAAAGTGAAAACAGATAAGTAAATTTTGTGAAAAATACAGTATTTTTTTACACGCGAAACATGAATACATGTTATATTGCACACTGTAAACACAATCAAAGCTTCAAAAACACACGAAAAACGGGACCTTTAAAGCAGAGCATGAAGACTCCATTTGTAGCATTTATTTTTCATATTTATTGAATTAATTCCCAGCCAATCTGTACAGAAGTCGGCTATGTCCACGCGCCGCTATCTTAAATGTGAACAGTACTGATCTCGTACGTGAGAACATGTGTAAACGCCCACATGATTAAGACATAATGCCGCCTTCGACAATATGGGATGGTTCAACACATGTACTGTATATGGAGTTCTCTTACGAGAGTACTCTCGTGTTGCGTTAGCTAGCTTACGCTACGGGAAAATCCCTTTTCTCGAGAATACTGAATCCAAAAATTATCCTTAATTTAATTTTAAAACGCATATTGCTGCAGCGAGCAGACCTAGGCGAGGCAGTTCGTGCGCCTATTGGCTGCTCTGCGGCAACTTGCTGCAACCTGTCGGCGCTGGCGCCCTCAGTCGTCACGGCCCGCCAGAATGGGTGTGGCTTATGCCTTTATAAGCCAGATCCCGATAGGATGCACTTAGATTTTTCATCTCTTCAGCGAAGTGTTGAACAGCTGCTCGACGCCTCAGGGAACGAGTGTTCCCAGGAAAACCAAAGTGCATCCTATTGAGATCTGCCACGCCCATTCTGGCGGGTGCTTTCGTCACGGGCAGCCTGCCGATAGGTTGCAGCAAGTTGCCGCAGAGCAGCCAATAGGCGCGCGAGCTGCCTCGCCTAGGTCTGCTCGCTGCAGCAATATGCGTTTTAAAATTAAATTAAGGATAATTTTTGGCTTCAGTATTCTCGAGAAAAGGGATTTTCCCGTAGCGTACGCTAGCTTACGTAACACTCGTTCCAACACTTCTTCTAGAGAGAACCGAGGTTACGTTAGTAACCGAGACGTTGGTAAGGCCTGCATGTTTTTGATGCGCGCCCTGCATTTCTGTATGCCTATACACGGAAAAATTATTTTGAACTCTGAGCACACAGATCCTCAAGCCCCTCAGTGCCATGGAAACAGCATATCTCCGATAGCAACAGTGACCGTGGTGACATTTGTGATGTAACCTGATGTTCTGTCTTTTCTGCAGTGGAGTGTTTTTGATTCTTTCTTCGCCATGTTTCTCGACGTCCCTAATTCCAGGTAATTTGGAAGAAAAAAAGTGTTGTTATTGTTTAAAAAAGATACATATTAAAATCAGATATTGAAGCAGGATCAGCTGTATCTTCTCATCGCCTCAAATGATCTTCTATCTGACAGAGGTGTGAACCAAAAGACCTGTAAATTCAGATGTCTCACACATATTATGCTAGTATTTTTAGTCAAGCAGTTGGCAATATAGTCACAGGCTGCTTTAACATTAGTGCTGAAAGGCACTATTAATAATTTTTCATTAGAGTATGCATGGATTTGAGCAATATGGTGCATCTGAAGTTAGATTGTTGTTATGTTGTTGATGTGTCATTGTACTCACTCATCCTGTATTTCCTTCACTCACTCACTCACTCACTCACTCACTCACTCACTCATGCACCCTGCTTTGCAATCAATAACTCATCTTTCAGCGTCGATTTTCCTCTTCCCCACAGGAAAACAAACGTCCTTCTACAGGACAAACAAAGAGGAGAGAGGGGGAAAGAGATGATGACACACCAGAAAGAGAGGACAGGATCATTGGAAAATGACAGAATATACTGAAACAGACACATACTGTAGGCTACTGTCATTTAAGAGGAAGGGAAATGTGGGCCAGGGGGTGCTGGGGGAGATTGAAAGGGTAGTTATGGGATGGATGATTAGCCCTCGTCTCCAAGGTTACCCTTTACAACAGTATTAGCGCAGAGCGGATTGGGAGACAAGGGGTTGTTTGGGGGGACGGGATATGGAAGGGATGGAGCTTAAGTCAGCAGAGATCAAAGACCCGTATTGACCTACGGTACAGCTGCATTCATTTCTTATAACTTGGGTTGTGAAAGATATACAGGTTTTAAGGCTCACTAAGCGAAAATTACACTCAGCTCAGGACTGTAATACTGAGTTTATGACTGAGCCTTCTTAAAGGGATAGTTACCCAAAAACGTATCTAGTTCCAAGGCTGTATGACTTTTATTCTTCCGTGGGAATAAAAAAGGAGAGGTTTAGTCTGTTCTTTTCCATACTAAATGTGAACCAGGGTATATCAAGCTTCAAAAATGACCATAACGGTGGCTCATAAGACATGTGACCTAACTTTGAAAAGGTACAGAATATAAACACTGACGTTCAAAAGTTTGGGATTGGTAAGATTTTTTTGGTCTCTTTTTCTCACCAAGGCTGCATTTCTTTAATAAAATTAAATAAAAAACAGTAATATTGTGAAATATTATTATAATTTAAAATAATTGTTTTCTGTTTGAATATATTTTATAATGTAATTTACTCCTGTGATGGTAAAGCTGTATTTTCAGCATCATTACTCCAGTCTTCAGTGTCACATGATCCTTCAGAAATCATTCTAATCTTGATGATTTGCTGCTCAAGGAACATATCTGATTATTATCAATGTTAAAAACAGATTTGTGCAAAAAATAAAATAAAATAAAAAATCCAGGATTATTTGATGAATAGAAAGTTCAAACAAGCAGCATTTATCTGAAATAGAAATCTTTTGTAACATAAATTACTTATTAATTATTTAATTATTAATTAAATAACATTCATTATTTTGTGTGCATTAAAGTGATCAAAAGTAACAGTAAAGACATTTATAATACTACAAAATATTTCAGATAAATGCTGTTTTTTTTACATTCTATTCATCTTAGAATCCTGAAAGAAATTGTACACGACTGCTTTCTAAAGGATCATATGACACTGAAGACTGGAGTAATGATGCTGAAAATTCAGCTGTGACATCACTGAAATGACTTACACAAATAGAAAAGTTGTCTAAAATATTTATAATATTTCACAGATTTTTTATTTTGGACAAAATAAATGCAGCCTGGGTGAGCAGAAGAGACTTCTTTAAAAAAAAATCTTACTGATCCCAAACTTTTGAATGGCAGTGTATATTTGTTTATATACAATGAATGTTAAAAAGTCATTATTTTGTGTGTGTCGCATAACGGATTGTGACCAAATTTGCACAAATGAAGTGGCTTATCCATGCATAAGATATATTGTATGACTTCAAAAGATTTGGAATGAATCATTTCATTACAGTAAGAGCAAGGCAAACATTTTGCCTGATATCTTTTGTGATCTTAGGTTGAAAGAAAGGGATTTTTGAATGATCTCAGAGTGAAAAAAAATTACAAAAAGTTTTGTCTGAACTCTTCTTTTAACCTCAACACTACAGAGAACATCTATTCGCCTAATAATTACAAGCAGTTTTAGTGTGAGAGCTGTTCTGTTTAAGTTCAAGGGTGGAAACAGGGTCAACACAAAACCTTCAAAAAGCACATGACAGGATTGAATTCAAAAGGGAAATTAAAGACTGGCAAAGAGAGACATCATTTCACAACACCAAAAGATGGAACGAACATTTAGTGAATAAAAAACGAAAGCATCTCTGAACTGATACTCCATGACTGTTTTGGTTTTGACTGGAATTTTGTTGATATGACCAGACCTTGACCGTTTCAAACATAGTTGGTGGGATATTAGCAATGATCCAGGGTTCAGGGATGCAGTGCTGGGTCGTTTGCACGCATTAGAAGCATTCTGCATGTTCAGATGAGGTGTGAAGACGGAGCGCAGCCGAGGCTGTGTTAACACAGCGCAAGTATATGTGTGGCATGAGGTGAGAGTGAGGATTGTTAAGCTGCTTACATAATTTATTCAGTGCGAGTGTGGATCGGGCACCCTGGGTGAGGTGTGTCACATCAGCATTGTGAAGGGCACGCTCACACACTCGGCTGCCTTCAGCTGATGTCCGACGACCAACTCTGTAACAAGAACTAGGATGGATGTCAGAGCTTTGTGATTTTAAGATCCGTAGATCAGTTTTGGATCATATTGCAGCTTGTGTGGTCGAATTAAATTTTACATTTGAAACCACCTATACAAAAAATATTTTGGGAGTACAAGAATACATTGTACTATGATACTATTAGCATATTCAAGAGTAATTTTCATGGAAAATCATGATTCACGATACTTTAAAGAAACCCTGTCCAAAAATGTGTGCAATTACCATAATACTATATCTGGGGTGAAAAAAATGCACTAGTGTATATAAACGAGTATTTATTTCTTCTATTTTTTTAACAAAGCTATATATAATTGCTTACAAAAAGATAAATTTAATAAAGTACAATTATTTATAAATATATTTACATGTATAAATGATAAAAAATGTAAATAAATAAATTGTGTATAATAATTATATATAATTAAGTTATTGTTTTTTCTTTCTTAAGCACACCTTTATATATATATATACTTTATTTAGCAAATGTGATTATAAAAAGTATTATTCTCTGAGAAGTTAAGCCTCCTTATTTTATTTAACTACATATTGTTTTAATGCAGTTTAATTTTTTTTACTGCAAAATAAGACAAAAATACTGATTAATAATGCTTTTTTTAATTAAGTTTGAATTGACCTTATTCATCTGTGTGACATTATCCCTTCATAAAGACACAGATACTCATAAACATGCATACCTTTATTCATGCATTGAGAACACTCCTTTAATGAAACGTCAGCCGAAACCTTTTACGCAGAAGCATGCAGAGCACAGAGCTTCTCTTGAACGTTCTGCCTGTCCCTTGTTTTTGTATCTAATATGCAAAACGCAAATGGACATGAAGGAACACAATCACAATGTCACCCTCATATACAGACTAGCATGCACACCCTTAGGTTAGCCAATAATTGTAACCCTGAGTCAGTAGTATTCAGATGCTGACCCCATAGCTAACCCTCAGCCAGCACAGGAGGCGTGTAGACTGCAGGCTAAACATCAGCCCAGCCCCAGACACACACACACACACACACTCGCACAGCGCAGGCGGGGGTCAGCCATCGGGGTCAACCTAAACACCCTGCAGCTAGCAAGTCACAGCTCTAGTGTCAAAGCAGCGGTAACACATTGACATAATGGCTGCTAAACACACATACACCGATTCCATTTTAAGACACACTCATAAACTCACACAAATCACTGAGTCAGATGTTAAATGTCAACATGACATCAAAATGAACTCTATTAACTGTCTTAATGGTCTTATTGTGTGTGTTACATCAGTGCATGTTGTTACATTAAGGCGGGGAAAGTATTCATATTCTTTTATAAAAATGAAATGACTTGCTCCAGCACTTATATAACTTTTTTTTGGCTGATGTCATCAAGTCCTTACTTCTAAGCCCCTCCCCTTTTCATAATCCAGTCAAATCCCAATGGATAAAATCAAATACTGCCCTATCTTTTCTCACTGAATATCCTAATTCACTGAGAAAAATATGTAGGCTACATTTGCTAAATTAAAATTGGCTGCGAATGTCGTTTGATGACGACTTGAAAATGTATGTCTAAATTCATACAAGCAGACATACAAAACACACACCGATGTTCTCACATCTCCCATTTTGCATCCGTTGGTTGTTTGATCCTGTTTTTGACACGAAAAACATCCAAAATAACCACCCACAGTTCAATACTCATTTTGTGAAAAAAGAACATCTTTTATTCCATAAATTTATCAGTATGGCACATGAACAGAGATTGAATGGTCTGAAAAAGATTTGGCACAGAACCATTACAGCAGAACGAATCTGCCCTCCTCCACACACACACACACACGCACGCGCGCACACACACACACACGCACACATGACACACTTCAGATGTTAATAATACACATTCCAGAGCGATTTATCTAACAGGTTCAAACAGAGTCAGGAGAAACAATCACATTAACAACTACCTTCAATATTTCAGAGGACTCAAACAACCCAAGGTGGCAGATGGGGGGAATGTTTAATTGAACAGAGGGAAGGAAATATCTGAGGCATCAGTTTGCTTCTCTGTTGTGTTTCTGTTTTTTCTATCTCTCAAGAGAGGATTGTGGTTGCAATGCGTGTTTGTGTGTTCGACACCAGACAGTCGTGAATTTCTGGTCCTCCAGTAAGAAAGGATAAACGAGAGGCTGATGGGAGAAAGAGTGAGAGAGAGAGAAAGAAACAAGAGATGAATCTGAGAAACTAAGGTAAAACGGCAAAGGAATTAAGTGATCGTTAAATAATGTTATAAATGACTCACACCGACGTCACAAACCAATATGAATTGATTCCCAAAAGGGGAATTTTTGATTTCTTTTCTGGCCATAGTTTTATAAGTGAATGAGGATTCGAGCTCCAAAATGTGAAAAAGCGCAGTGGTCCATATGACTCTCGTGGTATATTTCATCTTCTGGAGCTTTGTGTGAGAAATAGGCTGAAATTTAAAACATTATTCAATTTGAATCATTCATGTGCAAGATCTTTTCAATGAATTATTTGCTCCAGTTCACAAAACCACTCGGAATGATTCAGTTCTTTTCTTTCTCAATGGTTCAGACTGTTTCGGTGCTTTAGTTCGGCTCACTGACTTGATGATCCGGTCGTAACGGTTAACAGCTCACTGGAGGAACATTATCAGTGAATAGCAACTTCAATTTCAAACTGCTCGTCACACACAGCCACTGTATCATATGGCTTCAGAAGACTTGCATTACAGCGCAAGAGTCAAATGGACCGCTTTTATTGTGCTTTTGCATCTTTTTTGGAAGCTTTACACCCTCAGTTTCATTCAATTCAAAGAATGTCTAGAAAATTCACCTTTTGTGTTCGGCAGAAGAAAGAAAGTCATACAGGTTTGGAACAACCTGAGGTTAAATAAATGATGACAGAACTTACATTTCTGGGTAAATGATCCCTTTAAAGGTCTGAATAAAGAGCATAAGGTACGGAGAGAAAGAACGTCTCCTTTTACTCTTTTATTTTCTTTCTCTGTAAGTCAGTGACTCAGAACAAAAAGGTCTGATGTGTTCTCCGCATGTCAGGAGATATAGATGTAGGGAAGGAGGAGGAAGAGGGTGAGAAAAGGAGAGAGCGTAGTGATGTCAAGCTGTGCGCCTCTCATTCCTGCAGGTTATAACAGTGAGGTCATCACAGCCCACAGCAACGCTTGACATACAAGGATAGCAATGTCCCATAGACACACGCTTGCACCGAGACACACATGACTCAATCTGGCAGACGAACGGACGTCCACATGCTGGCTGTCAGTGAGCTAACACACAGAATGTTCACGCAGACACCTGCAACAACATACAGTATACACACATTCACACGCGTCACACAGACTCCTATATCCCCACACACTCATTGTTTGGTAGATGTACGAACACCTTTCTTACTTAGTTCACGAAGTCATTGGTGCAGACATGCCTATGCACGCACAAACGCTCAAATAAGACATGATGACTAGTGACAAGACATGTCAGAACGTCCTATGACAGCCAGCCTCATCTCATCGCTCCCTCTATTTTCTCTCCTGATCTTGTTCTTTGTCATAGATTTATCAGCAGATTTAGCAAATAAGTGTGAGTTTATTTGCAGGGGAAAGCTTCAGCCTTGATTTTAGCCGTGGTTTGAGATGTTGTGGTCTTGTGGAATGATTCCCGACCTCAGTGAAAGAGATCACAAGTTCTAAACTTTTCAAAGTCAATTAGCATGGGTGTGATATTTTCCCCCCCGTGATTTTTATCTGTACAAAAACAGTCCGTTATGCTGCTTGATATTGCAAACTGGTATTTGCTAACATATTATTGTAGTTTATTATCGTAATCATAAATACACTAGTTTGTAGCCCAAATACTTCTAATAGCGTATAATGAAGTCTCGTGCAATCTCGGGAAATGGCTTACTTTTGTGATGAAAAATTCGGTGGATAAATAGCAATTATTTATTTTTGGAAAAATTTACATTTTGTTGTCTCAGTTTTCTCACGGAATAAAAATGGGTTAAAATTAATAGCTGTCAGCGCCTTTATATTTTATGAAAGCGATCTTCATATTTGAGGGTTCCTGACATCCAAAGTATAAAAATCTCTGGGCTAGAACACGAATGTTGTCTAATCATCTTCAGTGTTTGGGGTTTTGGGAAAACCCCACTGGGGAAGGATAGAAAGGAAATTGTGTTACAAAAATGACTGCTCCGTGAACATAAATCAAAAGCTTGAAAGCTGACAGAAGGGGGGAGAAGTTTAAAGTGAAATCAATAATTCTAGTTAAGCTTTATTTCATATTGATAAATGTTTACTCTTATGCCGCTCTGTGCCTTTTAAAGTTATTGCAGCAAAATCAGTGTGTGTGTGAGATTTAATGTGCTGAGATAATGGCACGCTTTTGTTTCGCCTCTTCTGCAAATCTTGTTCTGCGTTCCGCCGCGCTACACTGTAACTGGGTCACGTTCAGATCCTTCAGTTCACTCAGTCTCAGATAGCAGGTTCTCTTGCAGCTTTAGCTTCATGGCATCATCACAGCATGAGCAGGTTCATCATAAGGTGATGGGGTCACAGCTCATTGCTCCCTCACAGGCTGGCTGGAGAGACTGTCCACTTCAACGTTTTTTCACCCTAACATACACCCTCACTTTCCAACTTGATTCAAACAAACATCACACAGGGCATCTAGCCTTTACGATGGCCAAAAAACATAAACAGTAACTGTGTTGCAGGCTGTAGAGCGGCAAAAGGCACGGTCTGAAACTCATGAGAGTTAATCTCAGAGAGGAACCAAGATGCTGCTTCAGCGGTTTTAACAGGGCCGACTCATTCAGGACGCTGTCACACATTTACACAACCCTACACAGCAAAATAATCTAGTATTTTTGTCTAGTTGTAAGGATGTTTAGATATTTATAATGAAAAACAAGAGGATTTTGCTACTTCAGCAGAAAATTGCTTAAGGTATCAAGAATTTTAAGAGAATATACCTGGAATTATTTCAAGTTTATTTTTCTTACCCCATTGGCAATTTTTTTGTTTATTTAAACCTAAACCTCATTTGTCATATTTAAACAGAAAACGTTATTCATGTATCTTCTTTGAACACAAATCTTAATATGTTATGCAAGGGGGTTTAAGGTCCATGCACTTATGAAATACAATGAAATATGTTTAACATAAATATCAATGTTATTATTTTTACATTCACGATCGTCTATTTGATTCTGTTTTCTAAATAATGATTAATTAAGAATAATAATTCAGAAATAATGAAATATTTTTTTTAGATTTTCCAGATAATATTTTTCAACAATTTACTTTAGTGTAAAATGAGAATATAAAATCGAATTATTTTATATTGATGTCTTTATAATATCACACTTAATATTTTTCTCAGCCAGTAAATGCATGAAAATGCCTTTATTTTTTAGGAAAGCGGTCCCTCACAAGATCATCGTATTGGTCCTTGCCATCAAAACCCTTATGTTTAAAGCAACCTTGCTTCTAAAGTCAAAAGTTGCAAGACTTTCTAAACCAGAGGAGCAGAACACATCACAGTGTCTCTAAAACATAGAGCATTGTGGGAGTACACACAAGCAATATTGTAAGGGATTTGTCCTATGAAATAATCTATGTGAACTGAATTTAGCAATGTATTTCATTCCCATTAGCAAACACACTCAACTTTAACTTTATCTTCATAGCCTTTGCGAAACCTAGCTATTTGTTTTAAAGGAGTCAATATCTCAAAACTTGGTCTTTCTGATGCTTCCAGGAAACACATGATAATCCGCCACATGACCACCATCACAAAACCGAGTGTCATCCTTCAAAGTTCAAAGCAGGGAAGTCAAGCTACAACCTGCAGTCTCTTAAACCAGACCTAGGACTTATTGGATGGGTCCTAGGATGGATATTACTGCAGACATTATACAGAAGCACAGTATACATACAACATGTCTGGCCCATGTGCATTTACCAGCCAGTCAAGTGGCATCCGATCAAAAATGACAGTGACATTTGAGAAGCTTGTACCATGGAGGATTACATTAAGGCACAAACTGTATAAGGTCCCACAGAAGACATAATGCGTTTTCCGAGTCTGAGGTGTCACATGTATGCTAATTATCTCTGTCTGTAGGCGCATGTGTGCGTTCGAGGGAGGATGTGGGTAAAAGCACTCTTTATTGACTAAGGTGGGTCTAGGATAGTCTTGCATTGGTGTTTTGTGTGTGCTCAGCGGCAATCAGTGTTTGACAAGCTGCTGCGGGCTCTTGTACAGACCAGTGTGATGACGCAAAGAGACGCCGTGAACAACTGATCTCATTCTCTTCATAAAACCCCTCAAACACACACACACAAGCGCACATAAATGTCCTGATGGGTATCAAGGAACCCACACAACATCTACAATGGCAAACGAGGCACATGTTCAAACAAACCATACACATGCTCTCTAACACGATAAATCATGTGTGATTTTTGCCACACACACACACACACACACACACACTCAAGCTGCTTTAATGCTCAATTCCAAATCTGTCACACACACTCAATCTCAGGGGCTAAATAAGTTTTCAGGGTTGAACAACACTGGTTCTCTCTCTCTCTTTCACCCTCGACATAAAAGCAGACTATAGTTTTGTGTGCACTGACCAGCAAATAATTAATCACAATAATAACACAATTCAATATGAAGTCTGTTAATGTAGGCCATAAAAAGATGATCAAGTTAAAAATGCATATTTATTTTCAAGGTTTAGTTTTTAGAGAATATATTATTCCTGTTATGACAAAGCTGCATTTTCAGCATCATTGCTCCAGTCTGCAGTCATGATCCTTCAGAAATCATTGTAATATGATGATTTAAATTGGTTCACAAGAAACATTTCTCATTATCATGTTGTATTGCTTAATTTTTTTGTCGAAACCATGATACATTTTTTCAGGATTCTTTTATGAATAGAAAGTTAATTTATTTTAAATTTATTTTAAATATATTGTAACAATATAAATGTCTTTACTGTCAATTTGATGCATCCTTGCTAAAAAAAAACTTTTTCATTTCTTTAAAAAAATATATATATATTGACCCCAAACTTTTGAACAGTATGAAGACTAGACAAAAAAAAAAACTAAAAAAGTCCATCTGATAATTGTATTTTAAATGAGCATTTTTAGGTTTTAAATTTTACTCTTATCAGTGAAAGTTTTGAAAATAAGGCATGTCAATAACTAACTAATAACATTTTCAGCGAAATTACTAAACCTAAACATATGAGCCTGAAAAAAAATGCTAATTAAAAAGATAAATGTCAGACAGACTTAGAGGTTTTTGCATCTAAGGTCTTTTAATATACTTTAAAATATAATTTATTCCTGTGATGCAAAGCTGAATTTTCATAATTTTCATGATGAAAATTC
Source organism: Phoxinus phoxinus (assembly GCF_949152265.1). NCBI lineage: Eukaryota > Metazoa > Chordata > Actinopteri > Cypriniformes > Leuciscidae > Phoxinus > Phoxinus phoxinus. Next base: position 27,150,692 of record NC_136876.1, read on the forward strand.
AGCTCTGCATCACAGAAATAAATTATATATGGTACTATATATATATATATATATACTTGTTTAAAAAAATATTTGCTAGTTGGGTAAGATAAATAAACTTTAGACATTTTACTACATACTGATATATTTTCTAAAAACAAGTCTTAATCTAAAAAAAATAATCGAAATATTCCATTTTCTTAATAAGCAAAAAAGTATGATCCAGTTTTTTTATATTGCACAATGTGTTTTTTTTAAGCCAGCTTCACAATTGGGAGCATCGGTGTCAGAGCGCCGTGACAGGCTGTGGAACTGTGGTAAAATTGTGTTTGTTAGGGACACAAGCTACATCCACACCCTGCCATGAAAGATTTGTCTGTTCTGTGTAGCCCTGACAATTACAATGAAGCAGTGTAATACGTGAAGAATGACTGCACCCCTCGCAGCTGCTTTAGACACGGGCCATCACTACAGCTTCCACCAGCAGTAGGGCTGAAGTATGATTTTTAACTTATGTAATTGATATTCTAGTGATGCACTCTCAAGTGAGTAGAAGCTAGTTGTTTGTGTGTTCTACTTGGTTTTGTGGCTCAGACTGTCACATCTCAGGGACCAATGCTATAGATCTTCTGCTGATGAATCCAGGACCAAAGTGCAAACGACCAAATACAAACCTTTTAAGTAAAAGCTGGGATAAGATATTTACCTCCCACACCCAAAAGCAAGAGCTTGAGCGTGACTGCAGCTTTAACACAAAAAAAACGGGGACCATCGCCACACATTTGAATTTCTGAATTATGTAGCACGACCGCTACTAGGGAAGTACCTCCCACCGCTTCAACCGGTAGGAAATTGGCACGGCTGGCTCCTGACTTCTCGATTGGGGTATTTAGGAGGGGGAAAAAGAAAGAAAATCCACAACTGATGTTTTTCTCCATTCTGGCTAAGAGCACCATTCAGAAGATCATACATAAGCCTGAAGCATTGGAAAATATGCTAAAGTGATTTAAAGCGGGGATTTGAAAATGGATGTCTGACTCTCGCCGTCTCTCACGACAGTCTCTTAACGCAAAAAAACACAGATGTCACAAACATGCACACCACGCGCACGCTCAAACACACTGCAATGACAACAGGAACATAGTCTCTTACTGTAACACACACACACACACACACACACACACACACACACACACACAGAGGGCAAAGAAAATTATATTAATGAAAAACAAATGATCGAAAGACTTGGATGTCTTCAAATAAGCTTACAACAGCTGAAATGGCCATTTCCAAAGTTGTCATACATACACACACACACACACACACACACACACACACGGTTAAGCCAAAACCCGCAACATTGGTGCACTTTGCATAAGTCCTAAACCAGCTGGTGAGCAGGGTATTTCTCTGCCAAGCGTGTTTATGAGAGAGCTGAGATTGGTCGGCTTGATGTGTACGAGTGTGTGTGTTTTGGGCCCTGTGACTCAGATACCGCAGTGCTACGAGGGAGAGAGAGAGGGCTCCTGTCTTCCTAGCTTTGTCACAGCATTCGCATGCTTCATAAAGACTTCAGGAAGTGAGAGATATCTGAGGTTGCAGGCTAGGTGAAGATCATGAGATATGTTATAACAGTCTCTGCCCTGTCCCACTACCAATCTGCTCGCCAAAACTTTCTTGTAAGTTGCTTTGGAAAGGAAGCATATGCCTTAAGCACAAATGTAATACGATTACTGTGTCTGGTACATACATATGCACACGCAAACAGATGTGTACGTAATTTACCCGAGAAGCAAATGAACATATGCATATCGTCGGTATGAGAGGGAGAATATGATAATTTCAAGAGTTGGGGATGATGTACCTATGGAAGATCAATGGTGTGTTAGATATGGGCATCTTGATGACTGCTACTCAAGGTTCATGAATGTCAATGGTAAGGAGGTATATTGATATGCAGTGTACTGCAAATATGCTAATTTCCAATTTAGGAACACTGTTATGTCCTAGTAAATGGCGTCCTATACCGCCTCTGTCCACACATTTGCATCTGAGACCTGAACGCTGTGATGGGGACCGTCGCAGCAGCAACAGTTGCCAGGGAAACCTCACCATAGGAACCAGTTGGGACACTGTGCCAGAGAATGGGTGCGCCAATATGTCGAATGACAATTGACACGGTGGTGTGCTCGCGTGTGGATATTTGTACGTGTTGTAGGCTAACAAGGTTTGACAAACACAGGCACGGGGACCCACAAAGATGGCACCCTGGCTTTGACAGTGTTTGGCACATTAGTGCGAAGGCGTGTTGCCGTGGCAACAGGGTGTTGACATGGCACAGTCGCACTTCTCGGCACTGATAATGGGTGACATTCTGAGAACAAGCGTGTATTAGAAACTCAGTCTCTCTTTCCTCTCTCTCTCTCGCTCTCATTTCTTTCTCTGCAGAGAAGAACGCTACCACCAACCAAATCACATTCTGTCTGCATCACAGGAGAACTGTCTCCAGACTGTATATAAGCTCCAAGGGTTACATACAGTGGTACCTCAAATACATGAGAAAAAGAAAAGACACAAACATAGAACAAATCAATGCCACCAAGTTTCACGATTTCAGTTGCCATTTTGTGTGCCATATATATATATATATAATATATATAATATATATATGTATATATATATATTTATTTTTTTAATTTCGAAGTGACTTCTGCTAACAGAACATTTTTCATAATTATAACGAGTGTAATATTAGCTAATTATAATAACAATAACAATATTACAATTAAGATAACACTTGATTTTGAAAAAGAAAAAAAGAAAAGAAAATGAAACTAGATAAAAACAAATAATGAAAGACACTTATTATCATAGTAGTTTTGTTTTAAAAGAGCTCTATAAGTTTCTATAGTTGTCATTTATTTGTCCTTTTTCATTTAAAAAATCTTTCCAAACTCCAATCTCGCTCACTGAGTGGGTTTTCTCTTACCTTTCAAAAGCTATCCTCCGTTGGCTTTCTGCTCAAACAGTAGTGCCGTCCACATGTCTGGACACAGTGTTTGAAATAATCCATTTACCCCTGCAGTATTCACCAGAGTTTGTGTTCTGTTCTAAATCTCCTTCAATCACATTGGAAAAAAGCAGGGTCCTGGTAAAGTTTTTGTCTTGTATAAAACAAAGGGGACAGGCCATTGAGGGGGCCATTTAAAGGCCCATCCATTTCCTTGCTTGGATTTGTTGTTGTGGCTTTGTGGTGCTTCAAGCAAATCGTTGTCATTGTCAGTAGGTCCACTGCTATTCCAGTTTAACTGAGGGGATTATCAGCTGTGGCGACAACCACTTTTTACACAAACATCACCTCTAGGTAAAAACAATGAAACCAAACAAATTTGCTATGCTTTTGACACTTGATGTTTCACAATAATGATGATAGTAGTAGTAATGTAATGTCAACAGGAGCCTCTTTTTATTCAGTTTTCAAATCGGGTTTCGCTAAAATGTCCCACAAAAAATGCCTTTTCTCAGTATAGCAGCATGTAGATAAACTTTTACAGTATTTTGTTTCATTGCATTACATAGTATCATCATTATTGTCTTATAATTCTGTTGATAATGGTGATAACTGATATCGACCCAATTTGGATCTCAAAGGCCTGCGGAATCAAACAGTAGTTATAATGTGAATTAAAATGATCTCTTCTCAATAACCCTGTTAGTTATAGAACAGGAAAGAGAAACCTTTTAAGACTTAAAACAAAGCCAAAGTATCTGAAATCAAACACAATTTCCAGAATATCCATCCCTGTCCCTCAGTCTCTTCACGATGCCCTTAAGTCCCACAAGGGTGTACCAGTTTAAGACGCATTTTTGTTTTTATGCAGAGAAAGGAATTATCAGTGACAAAGCGCTACAACAGCAGCTGCTAATTCTTCAAAAGCCATGGCTTCAGACAGAAAAATGTAAAGATTCTTCATAATTTATTTCTCTGAATGAAAATATATTTATATATCATGTATACTTTCATAGTTTATATAATCTCTTAAAATTTGTATATCTTTCATTGTCTTTTTGCGCTTTAGGTTCTTGTTTGTTTTTCATCTCTTCCCCTTAACTGTGACAGCCTTTGAGAAAGGGGAGAAACTGAGTCCATCATCATCATCAAGAAACAGGCCCTCAACACAGTGCTGGTCTACTAATCCATCTTTCCTTCAAAGGACCACGAACCTCTACAAAATTTTAATGATCCATTTTTGTCATCTGAGCTTTACGGTTCTCTAAACCATTTACACATGATCTTTCGTTCTCAGCTAGTGTCCATAAATACTTAAGGTTGTTCATGTATTTCTATATACATTTCCTACCTAATGGTGCGTATGGTTTTGATTTTTGTAGCATCCTGCTTTATTGATGGAGATCGGTATATGATGGTGTACAGTATACGCACAGATCTTTTCATCTTCTGAAATGTGTCTGTACACATGCTGATGTGCAAAGATTTTGCTTTGGCACAGATTGGTGCAAGTTTGGCACATAATTATCAATCTTGCATTATACAAAAACGTATGGATTTATATTGTATTGACAAGTGTGGTTTTGTTTGCTGATGTCTAATGATCCCCTTGATACGTGCAGATCATAGTATGGCAAAGACTGTGATTTTAAACTGCGGTGTGGTTGCCTTCTTCCTTCTAGAAATTCCCCCACTCTTTGCCAGCATATTTACTTTGTAGTGATTTCACAGCTGTATCTTGTATTCTTGTGTAGGCTATATTTCATACAATGCTGGGTCTGCCTTTCTCATTACTCCTGAGAACATACCCATAGGGGTTGAACAGCCAATACCTTTCATCTGTTTCTGTCTCCCTGATACTCTTTCTCCATTTCTTATCTGTACATTTACCTTTCTCCCTTTCTCAACTTCAGATCTGGGTTTCTTGGACATTCTCCTTGGAGCCGCTCTTGAATAGTAACGGCTCGATCTGTGGGTTCTGCCCTTTACTCATCAGGCCTTTCAGTGACCCGTGGATGCCAAGGGTCGGCAGAGGCATTGAAGAAGGCATGGAACATGATGTACTACATGCAGAGACTGGCACCTGCGTGCAAGAGATGGGGATATTCTGGGCCTGGGAGCAGGGCGAAGGGTTGTTGTTATTGTTTAGGCCTCCGCCCGAGCCTCCACCAAGGCCCAGACCCATCATGTTATTGTTGAAGTGATGGGCCTTGTAGTAATGGTTGAGATGCTCTGCTCGTGCAAGGTTTGGGAGGTTGACGATTTCAGGGTGGTGCAGTCGCAAGCTCTGTCCGCCGGACCCTCCTTGCGGTACCGTGGATCCTCCTGAGATGCCGCTGCCACGGATGCCCGTTCCCGCTCCGATCTCATCTTCGACGTTAATGATCTCGATGGCTCGTGCCGGCCCGTGGTGTTTGTGCAACTGGTGCTGCTTCCGCAGTTTGTAGAACACCACCAGCATGACAGCGGCCATGAAGGTAATGGCCACAAAGCAACCAATGATGATTTTGGTGGTCTTCATGACATCGTCTAGTCCAGAGGGGTAGTTGGGCTCAGAAATAGGGACTGTGAAAGTGGGTTTGGTTGTTCGGGGAGAAGACGATGAGCCAAGGATTGACAGAGAAGAGGCAGTAGTGGACACAACTTTATCCCAGAGGTGCCCAGAAGGTGTAGTCCCAGGAATGTGTATAATGGTCTCATTTATGGCACGCAATGCAGATTCTTCATCCCCCGTACTCTCCACAGTTTCTACAGTGACCGTGGTGAAGTAGGTGTAGTTGACGCTAACGTCTGCTGCGGTCACATTCAGGACAGCAGTTGCCGTAGTGTTCCCAGCTGAGTTGGTCACCATGCAGGTGTATTGGCCAGTGTCACGCAGAGTTACATTGGTGAAATTCAGTGTGCCATCATGCAGCACGGAAATTCTGACCCGATAGGAGCCATGGGTCATTAGGGTGCCATTCGGTGTGATCCAGTTCACAGAAGTCATGGAGGTACCGGTGCGACACTTGAGCTCAGCAGCCATGCCCTCTGTCACATTGAGGTCAGTGGGCGGTTCCACAATGACGGGGGCATAGCAGGTGAAATGGCTCTGGTCCAGCTCTCCAATGTACTTTCCCTTTAGGTAGGGTGGTGCATGGCACCGTGCACAGCAGGTCGTGTTGCTCGGCACGGTTTCTTTAAGCCACCAGCTTAACCACAGCACGTCACAGTTGCACACCCAAGGGTTGTGATTGAGATGAACTCGCTCCAGCTTCTGCAAGGGTGTGAAAAGGTCATGGGGCAAAGAGTGAAGGGAATTGTGGGATAGGTTGAGCTCCTCTAGGTTCTTGAGATCATCGAAAGCATTGCGCTCGATGACCGACATCTGAGAATGCATGAGCCATAGTTTGCGTAAAGATTCCAGGCCTTGGAAGGATCCAGGTCTGATGATTTCCAGACGGTTCCCAGACAACTCTAGCTCCTCCAGTCGCACCAGGGGAGTCAAGTTAGGGATGTCCTTCAGGCCACACATACCCAAGTTCAGGTAGCGCAGGTTGATGAGTCCAACAAAGGCTGCGTCAGAAATATAATCCAGCTTTTTGAGTTCGCCTAGGTCAAGACGTCGCAGCGAGGGGACGCGGTGAAAGGCATAGCCTGGTAAGGTCTCGATTGGATTGTTTCGTAACCACAGTTCTCGCAGCTTGCTGAGGTACTCAAAGGCTTGCGATGGCACCAGTGTGAGGCGGTTGTCGAAAAGTTCCAGAGTGTTGAGGTTTGGGAGGCCATTGAAAGCACCCACCTCTATTTGACGAATCTGGTTCTTGGAGAGCTGGAGGATCTCCAGGTGCCGCAAATGTTTGAATGTGTCTGATTTTATCACCTAAGTGAGAAAAATACAGGTACAAGTTTAGGATTAGAGTTATGTGTGATCAATTTGTTCCTGTGAAGGATGAACATTTTTGAAAATACAAAGTCATAGACAAAGTTTTAAAAAGTACATCCATTACTGACTGTTGTGCTTTGAAGATAAAATGTTTTGCAAGTTGTTATCATTCACTCTTAATGTTTGAAGAAAAACAGATTAAAGGGATAGTTCACCCCAAAAAAAAAAAGTTGTCATTGTTTATTCAACCTCATATTGTTCCAAACCCGCATGCTGTTATTTTTAATCCATGAAAAACAAAAGGTAATTTTTGAAAAAAACCTTCAAGCTGTTTGTTTTTTTTCAGTTCGTAGTGGCCACTTTTTCCATCTTTAGAAAGGACAAAAAAAAAAAAATAACATAAAATCATCTTTAACGTTAAGCCAAATGACAGCTTTGTGCAAGGAACAGAATAAAATGTAAGTTACTGTTCATAGCAAACCATCTTTTGCTGCAGCACTCAAATGTAATTTGACACATTTTAACTGGCATTTGAAAAGTGTTCAGTTCTGATATGTTGTTGCACCCTTTCAGAGGCGAAGATTATGAATAATGAATTAAAAACTTTTAGTCTTTTCTTCTCACGCACAGTTATCATATGGCTTTAGGAGACTTGGAAAAAAGCACATGAGTTGCATGGAATATGCTTACAGTGTGTTTTTCTGGATCCTAAGCCCGAGTGTCCAAAAAAACGTTTTTAGCCAACTGAAAACGCCAGCGCTCTTTTGAAAGCTTTTTTAGTTTGAGACGCTATGTGGATCATAGTTGTACAAGCAGGATGTGGCGGACGGTCGGTGTGGAATTTGTCCCCCACACCCCCCCTCCCTCAACAATTGGACGGCTGGGTAAAAAGTGACAGTGATGAGCGCTGCATTTTACCCAAAGTTGAACATTCTTCAACTCTTGGCGACCGGTAAAAATCGCAGAGCTCTTAGCAGCATGAAATAAACACTCAGCGCCTTTTCACGCTGCTGCCGTTTTAAAAAAGCGGCACTACCATTGAAAACAATTGGAAAAATGTGCTAGCCTTGGGGAAAAGTGCTTTTGTGGACACATGACCAAACAGAAATGGTAATTATGAACTGTAAGAAAAATCACTGCAACAGGATTCTTAAAAAAAAAAAAAAAAACTACCATTTTCCACAGAAAAAAGCATACAGTTTATAAGTGACATGAGAGTGATAATGACAGAATGTTCATGTTTTGGTGAACTATCCCAATTAAAAAAAGAATGGCTTGCAACTGTAAATCTTAGTTATGGTGAAAAAAAATTGAAGAGTAAACAACAATCATAACAGAATATCAACAGTCTTATTAGAATTTGCTAAAACATAATGAAAAGACTAGAGAATATTCACACATCATAAACACTATGGGTTCTGAAACCATTTGTCTCTGTGCATCTGATGTAGCCAGAACTGCTTTTCTTGGGCAGGGAGAAGCTTCCTCCTGGCCTACTGCCACAATCCCCTCTGTATATAGAGCAGGGGAGGGGAGGAGGGTGTTAAACACACTGGGTTGGGGGTGTTGAAGAGGAGGGTGGAAACTGTCAGAGCTGCACTCTTGTGGTAAAATGCTATGGAAGAAAAAGAAGCCAAAGAATCTAGGATGCCTTCAGGTATTAAAACATTTTTAGATTTTTAATCATTTCAAGTGGGGCTCGAGGACACAACAAACCAAATCTGAATTTGTATGCTTAAATGGAGGCTTGATGAAAAGCATTATTGTTCCTCATTTTTAATAGGCTTGTTTTTGGTTAACACTTTCAGTGCCAGGGTTAGCCGTAAATTTGCGGTTATCTTGAGAATAAATCTAAACCTTCACACTCAAAGTAGGTCATCTTAACGCCTGACTTCACACCGAAACCTCAATATTTGAGCAAGGCTGAGCCAACTCAGTGTACAAGCAACATTAGTGAAACTGATACTCAATAAAGCTAAGAAACAAACAAACAAACATAAACATCCTTTCCCGAAGCCTAATTGGAAAAGAATGCTGTGGTCAGTATTTACCTGTATCGAGTTCTCCTGTAAGTTGAGGTATCGTGTGTTGTTGGATATACTCTCTGGCACCTCTTCTAAGTTTCGTCTTGTACAGATCACTCGACTGGCTTGATTAGAACAACTGCACGGCGTGGGACAGGTGGAGGCGGCTCCGACTGCGTCTTGGCCTGGGAGGATAAGCCGCAACAGCAGATGAACCAATAAGAGGAGGAGGGGGGAGGGACTAGGAAGGCTGGTCACCGTGGTGATGCGCATGGCAACTGGGTCATGACCCTTCCTGTATTCCAAAGAGGATGATAGGCTGATTCCAATGACTCTAGAATGCTGTCTCTTTAACTGTTGCAGCTTCCTCCCGCAACGGATGTCACTTCTGCATTTTTCAGTCGAAATGTTTGGTCTCCTTGGTTGGTGGCGTGTTTTGTCCTTGTTTTTTTTCCCTTCATACAGATACAATTACATAAGTTGTGTCATCTTTGCCTTAACAGGTCCTCTAATGTGACAGGCCGCTTTGTGATGAATACATGTTTTACTGCAAAAGAGAGACAAAGAAGAAAGCCATATTTTGTTACTCTTACAGAGTCAAATATTTAAGGTTTGCATAATAGCTAAAATGCCACATAATAATTACTCGCAATCAAATGAATGTTGAAGAAAATTAATGCATCAAGTTGACAGGGATAAAAATTGTTTTTAAGGATGCAAGGACTAAAGGTGTTTCCTTCTCTCGCCTGGAAAACTCAACTACTGTACATTTGTAATGAATTCTTGTCTCTCTGTGCATATTAATGATCCTCTTGATATATGTATTCATGTTATGTATACTGTAACCAAACTAAAACACCCTAGAATTAAAATGTATGACATCTTTCATAAAAACACTGAGACCCATTTAAATTTTGTTTTCTCGTGTTTACATCTGGGAAGCATAATGTTAAGGATATTTCTCAAATGTATTGCCACCTGGAGTTTGGCAGTATGTATATATATATATATATATATGGCAGTATATATATAGGCTATATAAAAACGCTTTAGCCCTTATGTTGTGTGAGTCATTTTGACCCGGAGAGGATATTCTTTTCCCCAAAAATGTTAGATAATGTTATCACATTGAATGAAAACTTACCGACTTTGCTCACACAGGGTATGACTACTTCTCAAAAAAATTGTGATAATATTAATCTGTTATACTTTTGGGGATTTTTTTCCCACCTTTGTTAAACTTGTGGTGTTCCCAGTCCAAAATGATCAGCCTATAGAAAAATAGCTTATAAATATATATTGTTATGCTCTATTATCACCAAATATTGGATTAAATCTTGTCAATTTGTTTTCTTTCAATTAGGACAGGTTTTGTATTTCTTTTATGAACTGATTGACTGTAGGTCTCATTGATCTGAGCTTATGCACCGTAGATTTTGAGGGGGGAAAAGCTCAGATAAATGAGGCCTATGATCAATCAGTTCCAAAAAGAAATACAGTACAAAACCTGTCCTAATTGAAAGAAAAAAAGTTGACAAATTTTTTATTTATTCCATATTTGGTGGTAAAGCATAACGAGAGATTTACAAGCAATTTTTAAAAGGACGGTTTTATTTCATTTTTGACCAGGAACATCAAAGGTGTTACAGGGTTTACAACACAGAATTATGGGTTAGTTAAAAGTCTAAAGTCGACATTAAATGGAAATTCATCTTAGCTATTTTCTAAATGCATCCTATTGATCTTATTGAGAATGATAATTATACGTGTATGTTTCTTTTCTTTCTTTTTTTTAACTTGGCGATTTTTAATAAAATCTTCCGTCGCGTCTAAATGATTACTTTGGAATCGTGTTCACCACTTACATTAGTGTTGGTCAGACTACCGTTCTTATAATTTAAACCATGTATTATGTTGCTAGTGATTAACAAAAAAAAATTTATAATCACTGAAACCACAATTTTCCTCGTATTTGGCGAGTGTTAATTCTGGACCCTGGCTGTACACAGTCTGACAGAACATATCTGGCTCCACTTACTCACCTTTACCAGATGTATGTGCTTAGCTCCCTTGTGCTATTCTGCAATAATACTGCACGTGTGAACTATGGTACTAATCTTTATGTCCATACTCGCCCATAGACTTGGGGCTCATGGGGTCTTAGAGCAGCATTAACTGGTGCAATGTGCTACAGCTGATGGATTGCTAATTCAACACGAACCCCAGCTCTCTCACTGCAGGTTATTTAGACTCCAGTAACCTTATATAAGGGTATCCAATGAGACACAGTCCGTTACTAATGATGATGGCCCTAATTATCGTACTCTGACATGCATGTTCATTTAACACAGGATTTTACACCCAGCGCAGTGAAAAATAAGAGAGGAAGAGAGACAGGATATGGAGCGAGAGAGAGAGCAGGGCAGAAGGCAGAAGGATGGAGAGATTATTAAACTGATAGATGACTGTACAGCTGCAGGGATAGAAGAGAATCATCAACACTAATAGATGAATACTGAGAGAGAGAGAGAGAGAGAGAGAGAGAGAGAGAGAGAGAGAGAGAGAGAGAGAGAGAGATCCAAGTGAAATGTGAACGAGAGACAGACAGTAAGGAACAGATATAGAGAGAAGGAAATGTTAAGAGGATGAGATAGCGGGTGAGGAAAGAGAGGAGAGGGGGAAACATTAATATTAATCATTTCTCCCAGAGAGAGCAGCATGAGGAAGGCTTAATAGAAAGGGATGAATATGAAACAGACAAAGAGATAGAAAGAGGAGAACGACAACATAGGTGCATCAAAAACAACAAGAGCACACGAAAGATGGGAGAGATGCAGGGAAGACTACACAAAGGAATGAATATAAAACAGGTAGAGAGAGAAGAAATAACTACTGTGTGTGTGTGTGTGTGTGTGTGTGTGTGTGTGTGTGTGTGTGTGTGTGTGTGTGTGTGTGTTTGTGTGTGTGTGTGTGATGAGTAGTCGATACAATTTGTTTGAACACACATCTTAGCATGTCTGTATGGGTCTCGCTCACTAATAATTGCATTCAAGTATACTTATTTACAGTATGTGCACTGGAAAGGGTATCAGACAAAATTTCCACAAGACAAGTGTGTATGCACATACATTTGTGTTATGTTATTTTTTGTTCATTTTTAAAGGTCACATAAAACTTTGAAAACAAGAAATGACTTCAGACCCTGCGACGAATATCTGCCACTGGATATGATGCCACACTCATCATATTTAGAATTTTCTTGTCAATAATACTAATACTAATGAATAATTCAAATAGTTAAAATCTACTCTATTTTGTCGCATTCTTTGTAGTCAAGATGTCTATGGGTAAAATATCTGTCCACTATATGATTATGCAGTTTAGTTTACTTTAATTTCTTTACATGTGCAAACATTGATTTGCATGCATATGGATGTAAGTGAAAGTATGCACCTGTTTAGACAATCTTTTCTCTTTGCAAATGTATTCTTATATGCTCTAAAGATGCAAGATCTTTCCTAACTTATCCTAAATTTAGATTTAGTGCAAACTGAATTCATGTATTATGATTTCTGCATGAGAATATTTGCAGACTATTAAGCACAAATACAAGGTGATGAACCCAAGCTCAAAAACACGCACGCACGCACGCACACACGCACGCACGCACACACACACTCAAGTCAGGAGAACAAATGTGACGTCCCCTGCTGCTGCCTCAGTGACCATAACCAGTGTTTTACTGTAAGCATTAGTATGCCGTTATGGGCAAAAGCCATTTGTAGAGCTGTCATGTAACAGGAAGCCATGCCCCGGGCCCTCTTCTATAAACACTGCAACTCAAGCATCACTAATACCGTCACAGCAATACCTGCATCAGTTGTTCCCTACTGCATCTGCAGGTAACCAGGTGGGTAACCAGTCCCCACTAGCCCCAAATTTGTTTTCAGTAGCCCTGGATCTTATGTTGTGTCTCTTCCACAATTTTAGTAGAAGAAAACCAAATGTGGAAAATATGAATGATTAAATTAAAATAAAAACTTATATTACAAATGAAACTGAATCTGTGAAGTTGACCTGTTGTTGTTTCCTTTCAGTAGTGGTTCTCAACCAGGGCGCCGGGGCCCGCTACAGGCCCTCAGCAAACTTCCAAGAGGGACTCAAGATGACTTAGAAGTATTTCAATTAATAAATTAGAGTTATGGTAGTTTAATATGTTAATAAGAATCTAAATCACATGCTAAAAAACAAGATGTAAACGGAAATCTTTGTTCCCTTTAATAACTATTGCATATAGTTATATAGGAATACAGAACATAACATCTGGAATCACAAAATGAATGGTGTTTAATTAAATATATAAAATTAATTAGCCCTGTTAATGGAAAAAAGAAAGTTTGAAAACAGGCAGCTTTGTCATAATTACAGCAGAAATATCTTAGCGTATAAATATTGTATTGGAAAATGTGGGACCTTCAAGCCAAAAAGGTTGAGAACCATTGCCTTAAGAATCTATTTCTACCAGATTTAACCCCCAATTAAATTTTGCTGATGTAACCTAATAAATGTAGTTGATTAATTGATGTTAAAAATATTTTTGAATTGAATAAACTCAATTAACGTAGATGTTCTAATACCACAAAAACTGTTTTTGGATAACAATTTTTTTATGTATAAAAGTCCATTCAGCTCTACATTACATTACAAGTATTCTGAATATGATAGTTTTATGTGAGAAAATGTAAAAACAAATCTTTATTTTGAATCTATTGATTCATTTAACGAAACCGGTCTAAATGATTTGTTGGTCTAAACTGATCTGGTTCTGGCTCTTCTCAGCTCAATGACTGATCCAGTCGCAGTGGTTCTCAGGTTAACAGCTCACGAGAGGAGAAGATTCCTTGTATAGGGATTTAAATTGGAATATTTGAAATATTACATTGGCATTTCTTAAGCATGTTAACAAATAAAAAAATAAAAACAATGTCAGATTCATTATTGGAGCAGTCTTTCTAAATATGTGAGGAGCAGGAATCCTGCTGCAAATATACCCAATTAAACATTTTATTTCCTTTATGGACATTTAGAGATTCATACATTTTTATAATATAACATTATACTGTTGTTTGCATAATAATGCAATGTTTTGGTGTTATATACACTTTTAGAAAACAGGGCAAAGGGGAAACATACTGTATCTGCATTCATTTGCAAGGAGGTTATGCATTTAACATCATGACTTAACCGGGTTACATCTGATGTTTAAAATGGATCATGGGCTCAGTCTCTGATGTTTGCATTTTGTGAGACAATAAAAAAGGGCAAGAGCGCTCACCAAGAAGTAATTATTAAAACATCATTCTTGAAATTACGGTCACCTTATTTTATCTATCTGTGTTGTGTCATCTTCATGCATGACTGACAAGACCTACAATTAGCTCAAAGTGCCAACTGCCAATTAAATGGCTATAATAGGAGATGGCATCTGCTGTGATGTTGATGGGAAATGGAGTCCAAAATGACAGGAAATTGAGTCAGCTGTGAGCAAGTTGAGAAATGTGGTTTGAATGGTTGGCACATGAAATGTGTTGGTAGTGTGCACGCGAGTCACTTTGATCCTGTTGTGGTCACTGCCTCACACAAACTCGAATTCTCAACCCACCTTGAGCCCTTTATCAAATGCATTGTGTCTGTCCATTAAAATGTTACACTGATTACCTTTATCATCTCTTCCATTCTTCTCTCTCTCTCTCTCTCTCTCTCTCTCTCTCTCACACACACACACGCACACGCACACGCACACGCACACGCACACGCACACACACGCACACACACAGACACACACACGTCTCTGTGCTCCGTCTGTCTGTGTCCAGTAGGGGTGTAAATACACCCCTGGCCTCTAAGCCTGATGAAAGGTTAACCTGCTGCACTAAAACATTAACCCTTTAGCCTACGTTCTGCATCAGCATCCTGGAGGGCCTCATTCTCTGTTTCAAATCTTAGCACAGATTTACCATGGTTACTTTTCACCAAACTTTTTCTCGACACCAAATGCTTTTTACAAACAGACACGCACACGCACGCATGCACACATACACAACCTCACGCTATGGCACGCTAACTGGCTAGCAAATTGCTAGTGTGTTTGTGCTAGCAACGATTTAGATTGAAGCTAGCGGTGTCAGGTTAATATGTGATGTTGAGTAAGTTATATTTAGCAATATAAACAACAGGGAATGATAGTAAATAATGATTCAAAACAGAAAGATATACGAAGCTTACAAGTCAAGTCGCCTTTATTTCTATAGCGCTTTACACAATACAGATTGTTTCAAAGCAGCTTCACAATAGTAACAAAATTCAAATTCTGCAGTAAAGCAGCTCTAACAAGCCAATAGTGACATTATTCAGCTCAGGTCAGTTTCGGTGTTGATTCAGTTCAGTTCAAAAACTGTTAAGTTTGATCAATTGTGCATACATACTGTATATACAGTGTATTTGTGCACATGTACATGTACGTGTGAGTGCTATGACAAACTCCACAGCACACTGAACAAGCAAAAGACACAAGATAGTAGTGATTTACATTTTTCACATCCGTGTGTAGTTTGACATTGTTTTACAATTGCAAACTGAGTGTAAAGAAGATTTGAAGTGCTTACAGTTTTGCAGACTTGGTCTTAAGATTACATACATAAGTGAATGGTTTCGCTAAGTGGGCCATAAGTACCGCTTGTAGTGTGTAAGCATTTTTTTTAAACTGCATGCACATTGCACACAATTTTTAGAAGAGTTCAAATAGTTTTGAATGAAGTGTTTGGTTTTGCAAGAGATGTGTTGCATGTTGTGGGTGCATTTTGTGGTTATGTGTGTAGAGTTTTGAGAAATGGAGCCAAAGTTTTAGAAATTGCAAGCAATTTTTTAAAACTGTAATATTATTAATATATAAAAGCAATCTTAAAGCTGCAGTCCGGCACTTTTTTGTGTTTAAAAATATCAAAAAAGACATTTTTGATAAAAAACTTAACCAGCCAGTGTTCAAAACTATCTGCTTGCCTTACCTCGATTCAAAACGGTAAGCTTGTAATAATGATTTTAATTCCAGTGGTACTGGTGGATTTCCGCGGGAATTTCGAGCATGTCTTTGCGTCATTACGTCACTTCTGTACACATAGAGAAGGAGTCCCCGGCTAATCGGCTATTATAGCGTGTGTGGATGATGGTGGAGATTTAGCTTAGCACTTGGTATGGCGGATCCCGAAAGTTTAAAGCGACAATCACCAGTGACAACTGGAGATTCACCAGTTGTAAAACCCAAAAGACTTCGGACTTCAGAGTGGCTACAGAAAAAAAGAGACTGCAACCGAGCCTAAGCTAAAACAAGGATAAACATCGACAGGGCTTTTGAAAGGTGGCGTGAACTCCGTGTTTTGAAGGGGTGCAAAATGTATGTGAATAAAATTTGATTATATTACAGTTTTAAATAAGCATTTGATTACACATACGTGTGTGTTTTTTTATTTCAAAGAGGAACAGTTATAAGGAACATTAATTTGTTGGTATGACAATTAGAATTTATACTGCACAGAAATGAAAACTGAACTACAGGTAGCCCTAATACACATTAAATGTAGTCACGCAATAATGATGTAGTTAACATTAATAATTTGAGAACAAAATATATTTTTCACGTTTTGACGTGATATAAGCAATCGTTAGATTTAATCAGCATGCTATAGCCAACTGCAATGCTTCCCCCCACCCCCCGAATTTGGTCAGAACAAAAGTGAATGTTACTTACTGTTCAGATGACATTTACCGATGAAAATTCTAATGTTGGTTATACACTTTCAAAAAGTATACTCTGACATTGCTGATGACAGTACAGTATCCACAGCGACATGTTCTCCTCAATACATTGTGTTCATCCGCGCTGTTTCATGCCGATTTACTACCCACGCACAGTTAATAATTCCGCGAATAACTGCAATTGCAGATTTCGAACAGAGATGGCGACAAAGAGGAAAAACGACGGACTGCAGCTTTAACTTAATTAAAATGCTAAACACAAAACAATCATCAATATGTTTCTTTTCACCTTTATACCTATTGTTTTTATTGAAGAACACACAGTTTCTTGCACTTCCAGCTTCTCCTAATAATATATTAGTTAATATATATATTGACTATAATATATTATAAACAGAAACCGGGAAAGTATAGGTAAACCACAATTCCTTATGTGATACCAGAAGTTTCAAGTTCATTTATTTAGTTTATAGTTCTGTTATATAAGGGGCTTTCGGTTGAGAACCACTGCTTTAATTAAGGCGTAAAATGAAAGAAAAAAAAAAGACACATGACCTTTAACCTGTTAATGATAATACTGAACCATGCACATATCTTACGCTTAGCACATATACTGTACACAGCCACATAGGGCAGTTGCAGTCCTCCAGAAGCAATTCCAATTTTAGGATTAGACACTAGTATGGATTCTGGGGCCAGTGACATGGCCTCCTTGTTTCAGCTACAAAACCTTCTATGATATCAGCTGGAATAGAAATGTGATGCCTCCGCATTACATTCAAGATCCCATCATGAACAATACACATACTGCGGCGAGAGATTTGAAGGAAAGCAGTGGAAACGTTAACATACTCTACCCCCACATGTCTGCCAGCTGATGCGGAGAAAGAAAAAAAGCCTATTCTATTTTTACTTCAGAGTTCAGTCCAGCAACTGTGTTTATTCCTTTTAGAGGGAGATGTTTGAGGTGGCACGCTGCAGACAAGGGGGGCCGCTAAAATAAAGGATTCTGCCGTGTAAGCAAAACCCCAGAGATAACCCATTCATCTGCTGTTATACAACAAAACATGTGGACCTATGATGAAAAATGGTAATTATTGGTCGGGCAGATTGCCATTGACAGATGCACTGGCACTACAACAGTGTGTATGTTGAGCTGTTATTGTTTCCCCTGTAATAAAATTGTGACAATTAATTTTAGTGGCGGTTACCGGCTAACACACTGGGTGGCTGCACTATTTCAGCTGAGATAAGAGTACTGCAGTTAAGGAAAGTGGAGTTTTTCCAAAACAAGACATCAATAAAATGTTTTTGTATCACTGAAAACAGGAAACTATATAAAATAGCCTCTGGCATTCAGTGAGTAATATATCTAAAAATATCTGACGATCAAGTTATCTTGGTGCGAAACGGCGAGATCAATGGTGCAAGTAACACAAAACGCTCCTGATCCTCAGCGTTGAGATGATGTTAATGAAATGTAACTAAATCCAATAACTGGGCCATACGGTCCTCACACAGAGCCGTACAGTGCGTTAACTAGGCTCAGCAGTCGGCTAAGTACCTTATCATCAGCACAGACAGTGAGCGAGCTAACATAAACTCCACACAAACTCTACAGCATTCGTCACCATTGGGGAAAAACTCTGATTATGCAAACATTATGAGAAAAAAGAAACACCATACAGTACATACTTCAATCTCTGCTCAGCATAAGGATGAATTTATTTTGAACAGCAGGCACTTTCTCTGTCTTCGCAGGCTAAGAGGAGCGTTAATTCCAAAATAGGAGTTAGTTAAAGGCTATCAGATGGGTTTAGTATGTAATTGTAATTATGAAGACAAGATGACCCTGACATGACTTATAAAACTAATTTAATGCTTTATTAATAAAGACACTGAATAGGGATCTCAGAGCACTGCTAAAGCGTTTAGACAGCGTACAAAATTAGAATTAACATTTTAAATAATAATAATAACAACACTGATTATATTAATGTTGAAGCATGCACATACATCATTAATTAATTATCAAATTGAGATATGTATACTGATTCTGCAAGAATGTCTAATAATATAGAAATGAAAAAAGCAAGGACTTGAGAACATGGACTCTTTGGTGCGAGTGGAGTTTCTAGTGGCACTTGCACATCCTCGAAACTAATCTACAGGTCAATTTTCTGACCAAAAATTACAGAGCACAAAACACCCGCGGGACATTTTTTTCCAGATCTGCTCTTGGAGTAAATGTGCCAGATGTCCTTCACTGAGAGACAGAAAGTTCACACTGCTCGTCACTCAAGATGACTGCAAGGAACTTGCACTGTAAATTGTAGCAGGTGCGTGTGTTTGTTAATCTGATGCTTTTTAAGTTTTTATTTTGTTATTGATTCCATGTTTTACACTATCAGCATTTTTGTGTATCTAAAATGTCCCCGGAATCCTTGATACATTGCGTGGCTGTTTTTCCAGGCAACAAATGTTTCAATCCTTGCATCAAAACATTCAGGTGATTATTTTTGGGGGGTTCTGACTAAAAATATAAATAAATAAACAGGCAACATTTTTACAAGTTTACATCTAAGCACAGTATTACTAAATAAATATTTTATCCAATGTTTATAGTGTATCTATTTCTAGGAAGAATTAAGCTCTGTTGTGCTAATGTAATGTGACGCGTAGCAATATTTTATTTTTAGGCAGTCACATGGGAGTGAGGCTGACATTGTTTTTATTATTCTGTTGCTTCACTATGGGCAACAAAAATGCATCTGTCTGTACTCAACCACAATAAGGTCTGTGTTACAACTCGTTTGAACTTTTCTGTCCATTATTTATCGATTCGGTAACCTCAAAGAGGATCTTCAGACTTTCTGCATGCCTTAGTCGTCTGATCTTTGGTGTAAGGATTGTGTGCTCAGCTTCATTTTCATCCCCATCTTGTCTCCCATTATTGTTCTGGTCCTGGGGTTTCAAACTGCCATGCTGAATCCAAGTAAAACAGCCTCAGAGAAGCACTGAGCCAAGACTTTTACATAAATAAATGTGCTCGCTGTGCAACGTTATGACACTCACCCACTTAAAAAAGACTGGATATCACATATCGAACCAATAGGCTCTGTTTTTATCAAGCTGTCCGTTTATAAGAAGAAGCTGAACTTATTTTTCTGAATTAAGTTGAAAAATGAAGTCCACATCCAAAATATATGTAACACTGTAGCAGGCTTAAACTTCACAACTTTACCTAATCTTATGAGATATGATTACAAACTATTTTAACTTGACAACACACTTCCATATAAATGTAATAAAATGTATAAAACATAAATAGATGCAATAAATTATCCATTGCCACGATTCAAGAAATATTTAAATGCATAAGAAATATTATTTCAATATTTTTATTTGTACACGTCCACAGTTGCAGGCTCTGTGACTATAAATTGAATCTCAATATTTGCAGCCGTTTAAGCCAAGTGCAAGACTTGAACCAATGAATGAGGTGTTGATGTCACGTGCCCACATCCACTGATCTATATAATGAATGGATAGTTCATGACGTCATAAACAGTGAAGCATAGACCGTAAAATAAATGGACACAGCGATCCCATAGATTTCAACGGAGAAAAGTGAATCCAATTAGAAGCACTCACTTCCTGATGGCTGAGCGTACTGCGCAGGCTCAAACTGAGCTTGACGACGTAGATGTGACGTGAGCAACCTGTCTGACAGTTGTCAGTCTTCTAGTAGCTGTGCCGAGAGAAATCTGAATCATTCCCTTCCGAATCTCGTAGAGAGAGACTGAGAGCGCGAGTATTAGCTGTCCATGAGCTCGCAGCAGGAGCAACTTTATCACTCTCTATGGGCTTCTCCCTTGACTTTATGCCTCCACATCCCCCCAATTGCTTGCGAGCTTCTCCGCCGGTCTATACGGTAATTTCTCGACTGAGCGACAGAGAGTCGAGTGGTTATGACGCAATCGTTAGCCTATTTATACTAAATCGGCTTCTACGGGACCATAACGTAAGATACAAGGTAATGGAGCCTTTTATACATTGTCGTGTTTCTTTAGAAATAAATAATGGACAAATGGAGTCTTTGGACGCCTCAGATATAAAGTAATTCGCTGTCAAAGTGACGACAAAATAAATGGGAGTCAATGGAATGCTAACAGCATGTGATGGTCTGCTAATCAATGGCGGCCCCCGAGGGAAGCTTCAGTTTCCGGCTGATGGATTACCCCCTTGGTTTCTTATAGGCTACTGTTAACTGTTTTATCGTTGTTGTTTTTTTGAATAAGCATTAGGCCTACTCTTGCCTCTGAGAAAACAACACGGGAATAGCGACTAGGGTTGCCACCCGTCCCTTAAAATACGGAATCGTCCCGTATTTACAAGTAAGATGATGCGTCCCGTATCAAATCAATAAGGGACGCGATTTGTCCCGTATTTCACATTAGGCCCACATATAGTTGAATAAAAACATAAGGATTTTGCAGTATGGATAATACTAATAGTAAATATAAAAAAATCAATTTCGTAGTAGAGAAGCTCATTGCGTGATTGCATTTTAGCGTCTTTGTTTCTATAGCGACTGAGTCTTGTGAACATGCGCTGTAAACCTGCACGTTTTTAACCCCTTGTAGTATGGTTTAACCCCTCGTGCGCTGTTCGGGTCTTTTCGACCCCAAATGACGTTTGCTGAAATAAATAAAACATTATATTTGTCCAAATGATGTGAGACTTTGCACGGTTGACAACACTTTCTACATCTACAAAAAAAAAAAAATTTGAATAATATCTGTTTTTTATGTTAGTGTGGGGGGAAAAACAAAATGTCATTTTGAAACATAATAGTTTTTTTTTTTTTTTAGGATTTATAGTTTTAGGAGGATTTATTATATATTTTTTTACTTTAGGCTATATAAATAAATATTTTTTAAACAAAAACAGAAAGAAAAAAAAAGTTAAATTCACTTTATAAAAGACCCACATTTCTAACATTCATGGATATAGATAATTTGACAATAATTTGGTTTAGTGTAAGATTTTTGCACATCTTTTGGAAAATGCTGTTTTAAAAGTAAAGAAATGATCACTTTAGTAGATGGCTGCAGAGCTACACCATTTATAATTTGACTAAAATACACATTTTCAATAGCTTTTAGTTGGATTCATATCTACATATTATGAAATCACAATTATAACAATAAAAATGACTTTGTCAAAGTTGAGCATTTGGGGGGTGGGGGGGGGGGGGGTGGGGGGGGGTGTCCCTTATTTTGCCACACTGAAGGTGGCAACCCTAATAGCGACCATTGTGCATATAAATTACTACTTATAGGGCTGGTATTACAACCTGTCGGCAATTTTCTACATCCTTTTGTGAACGTCATTTTACACTTGTATGCTGCACAGCGGGTCATCTTAAAAGTGCCGTCGAACTACCAATCTCTGTATAACGGCCGTCGGTGCCCTCTGCTGGTAGGGAATCGTAAGATGGCCGCTCGAACACTTCCGGTGCCTTCACTGCCTGCTGGCAGTTTAGAACGTCATGAGCTATCCAGTCATTATATAGATCAGTGCCCACATCCCCCACACACACACTCCTCCACACGAGCACTCGTCCACGTTTGCACAAAGCTTGCGCGATGTCAGAGACATGACTAATAGTATGCTAACTCTCCTGCTTTGTGTTGGCTGTGTAGTGGCTGATTTATGTGTAGGCTCGGGGGAGAGAAGCCCCCTAGGTTATTGAAATATTCTATGTGGGGTTTGAGGCTGAATGTTTGTACAGGTAAATCGATGGTTGGAGTCGTTACTCTCTACGCATGGCTAAGCGAGCAGAGAGGGGCGAGCAGGGTCTCACAAAAGCCGTCGCGACTCCTGCCCATCTCCATACAGGCCACATCACGCATCGCAGCAAATTAATCCCGACCTCCATCTTACTTTCACACTTTATTTTTACACGCTGGAGTTACGCCGCCGTCTGCCAATGACATGATCTGTGCGTGGCCGTATTCGAGTGGTCTGTGAAAGACTGCAGGGCTGAATGAGATCTGATGGGATGTGATTGGGAATGATGGGACTGCTGATGGTAGAGGAGAGATCCTCTTCTCGCATGTGTCATAAAGTTTTAGCGCTCAGCCTCGGCGGGGCTTTGTACAGTGATGTTACGGATCGGGATGAAAGATGACGTGCGCGACTGCACGACAGTATGCACATATGCAGACGTGTAAACAACTCACACTTGCGGGGCACTTTGAAACCTCGAGTGTGCATGAGAAAACAAGTCTTAAGTATTCTGCGATCCTCATCCAATCAGATGTTAAGCACACACAGACACACTATAAGATCATAAGCTCATACACAGCACTCTCTCCCACATACATACAAACACTCCTTGATTTACTCACACTAACAATTCCTCTCGGAGACTACTGATACTTCCTGTCTGTCTGCATTTCTCCTCGTTAGGATGCAACTGGAGAGCGGGGGTCCGGCCTCTCTGTAAGCAGACACTTTATAAAATAAATAAAAGTGTAAGCAAAAACATCTCTAGTGAAAAAAATATATACCAAAACGTATATGAAATACATTTATTTTATGCTAAGTATACTACAAATACGTTTACATGTTTATATACTTAATATAAATACCATACAATTGTATTGTTGGCATACTTAATTGTTATACTTGAAGTCTGCTAAATTGGAACAACTCATTTTGTACTTAATGCACTTGATAGTGCTGAAGTTCCAAGAACATAAGGACTAAACAACCTTCAAGGCTTTTTAAACTTGCAGGTAAGACTTGTCTTGCCGAACTTTCCATTTCTAGTTTACTCTACGCTGTTGCTGAGGCAATGCAGCCAAAGTTTTTCCCCCGCTTGACTATCTTTGTAATAAAAGAGCTTTTGTGAAGCGAAACACCCCAAGGTTGTGAAACATATATACACGTGCTTCTGGCAAACAATTAATTGGCACTTTGCAGTGCTAAAAGTGTTGATACGCTTGATTCCTGTTTGGCTGGGAGGGGAGCAGAGCAGCAGCCATTAATCAGAGTGTCTCTCAGCCATTTACAGAAGCATGTAAACTATCACACTGTTGCAGTGGCAGTGCAGCCGCGCCAGCTCATCTCAGCGATATGTGTTTCCAGGGCCTTCTGTGAAAACTTACTTCAGCACTTTTGACCACCTCTCTCTCTTTCTTATTCCTCTCGCTCCTGTGATTTCATGTGGCTCTGCAGGCTAGAACCATGCAGACTCTGTATGTCTCGGTCAGTGGGGTGTGGATGTGTCCTCTTATAAAATCAATGCTTCTGTTCGCGCGCGCGTGTGTGTGTGTGCGCACAATCTTTTTTCTGTATAAACATGTTGGTGAGTGTATTTACATGAGCAGTCATTGGGATTTAAAGGGATAGTTCACCCAACAATTATAATTCTGTTATCATTTATTTACTCACCATCATGTCATTCCAAACCTGTGACTTTTTTACTTCCGTGGAACACAAAAGATGATATTTTGAAGAATGTCTCAGCGTTTTTTTTTTCTTTTCAACCCGATGTTGTCTTGGACCCAACTGACTTTCATTTTATCTAAAAAAATATTTGAAACATTGTTCTTTACTCAGGGTGAATAAATGATGTCAGAATTTTAGGGTGAATGGATATTAAGGGATACCAAAAGGATATTGAGGGTGAAGTATGTATAATACCCCCTAGCAAACAGGAAATAACAACAAAAATAATTTTGGATTATTTCCAAACAGGTTTTCCAACCACACTTCTGTTTTATGTTACTTTGAGACAAACAGATAGTCCTGCCAAAGGTGTATAGTTTCCTCTGCAGATTAAACTGGGATAGAAAGTGTTTTAAAGTTTGTTTTAAACACACACACGCATACACACAGACAAACACAATCAGACACACACACACACACACACACACTGGCCCTGGTCTAAAGGCCGCACCCCACACCCTGAGTGACACCATGACTAATACATACACAGATAAACACCATCTATGACAAACATGATAAGAGTGCGGTGCAAAACTCGCTGACAAACACCCCCAGATCCGCATCCCCATGGAAATGCTGACACATACTGACTGATGGATGTCTCCATGGATACCTGTCACCGTGGAGACAGACACAATGTCTCTCTCAGTGCAGTGCCATCAGAATCAAAGCGAGCGAGTAAAGCAGCAGGGAGGGAGGTGTGGAGAGATGGACATGAACAGAGCAGAGCAGAAGAAATGCTGCGTTTATCTGACAGCCAATGCTGCAGTGTTTCTTTGGAGGTCTCCTCCCTCATGCGAACCTGTCGGCTTGTTGCACCGTTCTGTAGGAGGACATATTCATCTCTGCCCCTTTTATTTTCTTTCCACCTCCTTTCTCATTTAACTCTCTCTCTCCATCCCTGCTTGGCCATCACTTCAGGGGCGTGGCTATGACGAGCTGATTTACCACTCGATAGAAAATCAATTAAATTACAGTTTTAGCTTGAGCTTGTACATTTTTCCCAATCGATTATTGGCCATTCAAGTGTCGACAGTCAGCGCTGCATAATCAGCTCAGAAAGAGCCTTTAGATTAAACCTACTAAACATAATTAACAAGTTTAAAGTTTTCAGCTAAAAAAGATATTGTACAGTAGGCAAAAAAAAAAACTACTGTTTTTGTTTTGTTTTTTTAACTGGATATAAACCTAAAACTCCACATATTTAAAGTAAAAATCTTAACCAGGGCTCAACCATAAGGATTTTTTTTCAGCTTGTCCAGTCGGAAAGCAGTTATTTGATTTTCACTTGCATTGACAAACTTTTCACCACCCCTCAACCAAAGAATCATTTCTTTTTTGCTAGAAAAAATGTCTATTTTTCATTAAATGTTAAGTTTACAAAAACTACATTTAATTTACAAATACAAATAGTTTTTAGTTAACATTAAAATTATGAAAATAGATCTGTAAATTAATTCTGTTTAATATAATCAAAAATTGCTGCAAAATATACAGCTAAAATGTAACTCTACAAATTCATTAACACGCTTTTGCTAGAAAATTATATAATTTGCAATTCATACTGAAGCTTTCAAAACTATCATATGTTAGCCAGTTAGATGACATTATCTGGGTCACAAATCAGCAGAATTTGCAACAATATTGCAGAAGACCACATGTTTAAGCTTGGCAGGCGTAAAAAGTCAATGTACTACAACAACAATGAATGTAAGAATTAATTTTTAGTGGCAAAGCTGCACTGGCCCAAAAGGTCCAAAACTCTCTCACACTGGTCCTGGGTCATCAAAGTGAAAAAGTGTTTTATGTGTATTTGAGTTAATCAATTGGATTGTAACAGTAGTGTTTCACAGATTTGGTAATAGTACAATAATTATTCCTGACAAAATTTGAAACTTTCTTCAACCGAATTGTATTTCCTCTCATATTAACTTAAGTTGCCCACACCACACCTCCACATGCACACCCAGGATGTCATCCTAGTAACATCATTGCATTGCTCTCTCCTTGTCTGCTCTCCAGACCCTCCTGTAACTCCCTAAAGCTCCTGGCAGCCTACTCTTCAATGTCCTCCCTCCATCATTCTCTCCCACACTGGGTGAAATGGAAGCACGCTCTGAGAGCCTGGGGTTGCTATAGTAACAGGCTCACTCACCATCTTGCGTGTCACCATCACATGAGCTCCTGATGACCATAGCCCAGCTCCGAGGCTATGTGGCTGGGACGGCTCCATCACTCTGCTCTGGGGATTCAGAACCCCACCTGGGACTCCCTGTCTCTCTCCGTGCTGCCACTGCTGCTACATAGGGCTGTATCTACACAGGGAGAGATGACAAGGTCGACCAAATAATTAACGAACAGGCAACTAAATGAAATAAATAAATCCACATGCCTGAGTCAAATCTCTGTAGACTTTCAACACCCACAGCAGGGCTCAATAATAAGCCTTTTTTTGTGCTAGCCCGGGTTGGTCGAGCACGAGCGGTTCAGATTTTTACTTGCCCTGCCATCAGTTATACTGGCATCACCACAAATAAATAATTAGCTATTTTTAGCCACATATTTTATTATGCGACAGAATATATTTATGTTTTTCATTAAACATTTTTTGAGCTTTTTTGTAACAACGGCAAAATGCTAATCTTTAAAAAACTATTTAAAAAAAGATGAATACATTTTCAAATATATACATATATTTGTTTATTATTCCAAGATGTATTAATTGGGATGCATCGATATGAACGTTTTGGCCGATATTGATAAGCGATAATTCTTTATTATTTGAAAGCTGATAACCGGTATTAGCCGTTAAAACTAAATCCAAATTTTGTATAATCTTTTAAAGAGACTGATTACAAAAATATCACCATGGAGACCCAAGTCCCAAGCACACAAATATAATGTTCTCATTATAATTTTATGTAGCCTATATGACAGACTTGTGCCTGCACGTTGCACTTTACTCCACTTTTTCCTTTTTTTGAAGTGATTCCAATCATATGAAACCATCATAGCGAACAGTGCACATCTGAAGTGTCTCTGCTGAAGGAAATGGTCCATTATTTATCTGCTTTAATATATCGGCCAAATTTAACATATATCGATGTTAAATATCTATATCTGATGCCAATATGACGGCTAATATATTGTGCATCCCTAATAAATATTTAAATATTAAATATAAATTAAAACAATATAAAAATATATACAAATTTTTTCTATATGATGATGTTTCCA
Organism: Phoxinus phoxinus; assembly: GCF_949152265.1. Lineage (NCBI taxonomy): Eukaryota > Metazoa > Chordata > Actinopteri > Cypriniformes > Leuciscidae > Phoxinus > Phoxinus phoxinus. Next base: position 27,178,140 of record NC_136876.1, read on the forward strand.
AGACCCTCACTTGCTAAATAACATTTAAATCAGCAGAATTCACACCAATAATGTTTAAAACATCCCAGAAGTCCAAATGTTTAAGGTTTACAAGGCATAAAAACACATGTACACGCTCAACAAACACAATGTGCAGTGACAGTGAGGTACTGGTCTGATAGGGAAACTGACAGTTCCGTCAACTGGCTCAAAACTCTCTCGCACGGGCCCCGGGGCCATTGGGCCATCCTTACTTGTATAGGCCTGCACTGGATCACTGAGAAAACCGAGAGAGCGAGAGCGAGGAGTATATGTGTGGGTGAAAGAATAAAGGCCAGCACATTCGCATGATGGCACTCTGCATAATCACTCTAAACATGGAGCCAAGGCTCTGATTTATCACAGTAACAGGGTTGACGTCACACTTCGGACACTTCTGTCTTGCGCTACCTTGCTCTACCCTTCTCCATCTTTCTTCCTTTGCCCTTCAATCTCACTTTTCTTATGACAGCACTCTCACCTGAAGACAGAGTAACTTACATTTTTTCATCACTTTCATAAACACCTTACTCACTCTTCAAGCACAATAAATGTAAATGAGCAAAGGTGTAGGCCCTACATTTTCTCATTTGCCTCTTTCTCTAATGGACCTATATATAGCACATATTTCTATGGCATCGTGAATATGGTTGGAAATGCAGAACCAGTTTTTATTCCAACTTGTTCTGCCGATCGATGCAGAAAAGTTCCCTCCTGAAAGTCAATGTGAATTGCCTTTTGCAACCCACTGTACTTTCACAATGTGGCTAATTCTGAGTGAAACAAGATACTAAACTAGCAGAAATTAAGGATGAGATGGGATTTTATCCATTGGAAATTGACTGGAATTTAATTTTCGTCAAATGTAAATGAAAATAAGAAATGTTGCCTTGGCAACTAACTGAAATAAATACATTTGAAGCACTAAAATTATTCAAAATAAAACAGAAATACTGTAATAAAAATAAAATATGAAAAAAGCATATTAAGCATATTAATATATAGGCTACTATAATATGTCAGAATAAATACTATATGAATTAATAACATATGAACCTGAACAATAAAATCAGGAACATGCAATAAAGTCAACAAGTTCTGAGTTTGAATTAAATTTGTATTTGAATTACAAACAGTAATACAAAGATATGCCTTTTATTGCGATGAGCTGCCTGTAGAGTCATTGCAGCGAGGCAACAAGTCAACTGCCTATAACTTTTCAGACGCAGCCTACAATATCTGTCTCAAACTCATTATTAGTTTGAATCAGTTTATCAACTCACACACTTGACTGAATAAGTAGGAGTGTTCTTCTGAAAATACTAAGAGAATCATAAATTGAATCTTTAAGAAAACCGAATTCATTACTTTCCTTATGGTTCCCAACCTTAAACTTCCTTCGCATTAGACTCTTTCTTCGTGACTACTTCCTCCCACCCCAGAGGACAGCATTAAGATGATCTCCAAACGCACGCAAGCCCACATCATGGTGACCGCCACTTCACAGTAAATAAACTCTCCCTCAGGGACAGTGTCTGCTTAAAGCCCCACGAAAAGCAACACAGATGAGGCTCTGAATCTGGGACTTCTAATCAGACATCATCATCATCATGGTGATACATTGTATTCTGGCTGGCCTGCTTTGTAAAACACAGTCGACACGCTTATTCTTACACAGAAGAGCACACACTCTCGCATGCAGATTTACAACAGGAAAATCCCCTTTGCTTGAGTCTATATTGCTGCTCTGAGCTCTCCTCCTGCCCTGGCTCACTTATTCCTTCGTTGACCCGAATCAAACTCCTTCCAGATAGTGTGGCTCAATGTGGCGGCACCGCCATAGTGCTTGCATTGCGAGGTCACTGAAGCCTGAATGCTCTCATTACCAAACTGCCTCTCCAAACACATGAGCTAACCATAGCCTGACCACTTCCATTACCCCAAGTCAGCTTTACTCACACATGATCGAGCCATTGTCTGACCACCCTTACAAGTTAGGCTCTGGCTGTTTACCCATGAAATAGGCAGTTCCTGACAGTCTCTGTTAGGGAATATCAATGTGACAACAATCCATTATCTATATAACATCATAGTACGACCTCCTCATGTCAATGAATATGAACACATGGCTGAATCTTAGGTTGACTTGACGCTGACCCAGTGCTTTTGCCAATATGCATTAGGATCATGGCTAAAACACTTTCAGATATACAGTTCTTCATGTTTTGAGTCAAACACGATGGGCTAAACATAGCGCCATCACTTGCAGTTAGCATTAGTCACGCATGGATAAACCACAGCATGGCTGCAGTCACTACAAACACATTGTGCAGAGAATATGTTCTGAAAGCATCTTGGCTGGCGAGCTTTCTTCGAATAGCTGCACAGGGGTCAGCATCTGCCATGACTCAACTTAGTTTATGAAGCGAAAACCCAAAAATACACCATGAAACCATGTGTGACCTTAAAATCCCTCCATGTATTCTATCTCTGGCCAAAACAAATGCAAATGCTTATTGTTCACCTGCCTCACGTCAACAACACCAGCGCTGAACACAACCAAGACATGAAAGTCTGCTAATTTCCACATAATCTAAACAGAGATAGACTGCTTTATTATCGCACGGCTGGCTATTTCGCTTCAAATCCACACAGACTCATTAATAATCCCTCACGGGCAATTTACTTAACTCAGCACTGGCCATCCATGCCTATTGTCCGTCTTCGCGAACACACGATCAAGATGTTCCCCCCTCCCCTCACACATGACAGACCTCTCGCCCGAGCCCCTTCATCCCGAAAGCCTTTTACCTCCACATGAACGCACTTACATCGCTCCAGTGGGCTTCCAGATCTTGCCACAGGAGACTCGAATGCCGCGAACGCTTCCTGCCTGGGGAGACGTTTCCACTATTTCCAATTATGTCACTTCAGGGCTGGATTCTGGTATTAATTTTATATCACTAACCACTGCCATTCTTTACTGACAATTACTCAATAATTAAAGGTCTGACAGTCTTCATTGTTCCCTTGAAGGACCAACACACAGGACTGGACTGGGGAACTCAATCAAAGCAATCACGGCTAGTTATGCCGTGGCCCTCTTCCTCCACGCCCCCTGCAGGGAGAGCGAAGGAGGCCAGAATCAGCACTATGGTCAGCTCCCGCACGGCTCAATCCACCCCATTTATCGGTTTTGAAAGCAGGCCAGAGTATGCAGACTGCTCACCGCGCCACTCCATCCCTGCGTCTGAGCACGCAAGGTGACATGCAATGATTTATACGAAGCCATCTCCATATCGACGGGGACGCCTCGCATTGCTAAGTTAGGCAGTGGTCAATTCAGCAGTCCAGCCATCTCTTCAATAAAGCCTAAAGATGGCCTTCTCACGATCCAGCCAAAAGTGGCGTGTCTTGAATGCCACTAAGATGTTTCGCACGAAAACTTAGGCCCTCTAGTCGGTAGATCGTTGGAAAGCAGTTCAGGCCAAGAAGGGTCATCCTTCTCCCTCGCTTAAACAAGGGTATTTATATTTTATGTGTGGTGCATTAAAATAAGACAGAAGAGTCTTGTACTTGCCATGATGGTGTAACTACTGTCCCCAGACATCACTTCTGACTTATTCATTACACTTTTATAACTTTGCTCAATGTCATATTTCAGCCAGCCAGTAGACATAACACGTTGTAAGATGCATTAAATGTCATGCTCTCGCATACTGTTATACCACCTTGAATATAGACTACAAGCACGGTCAGTGCACCGTAAAGCGCCGTCTGTGCCGTTATCTCTAGGGGAAATCGTCCTGCAACGTAATGGCTTGAAGATTATGGGAGATAAAACTGAAATTTGACAAAGGCTCTGATTTTGTGGGTCTGTGGAAGCCCTTGAACTATGCCTGCTGAAGACAAACCCACTGTATATGGACTAAGATCTTATAATCAACAATATCATAACTGCAAAATTTCTCTGCATGTCATCAGCCAGAATTTACCTCAGGATCCCATGGCACAAGAGCACCAAAGACTAGCGGATGGCTAATACCATCCAACATGCTACAAAACCCTCCCACGCCCCTTCTGAATAAGTAAAAGCCTTTCATTGTTGTGCAGGGGTTACTCCAGAAAAAAAATTACTAAGTCTGATGTGTCACCTGGCATGTAAAAGAAAGAAGCCTAGCAGTTTAGGCCAGTGGAGTGTGTGTGAGTATGTGTCCATGCATGTGTGATAATTTCTGTGAGTCATCTAAATTTCTTACTAAGAGACAGGTGCGCAGGTGAGTTGAACCATGTCCCATGTGCGAACGTGTCTTTTTGTTCATTGTCTATGAGCAAACAAGACAGATTTATGACTCTAATAATTAAAGAGTGTTCTGGTTTAATTAATGCATTACTGTACACATCCATCATTGATTTTTCCTAATGGAAATAGAGGTGAACAAGGACGAAGTAAAATAAATAAATAAAAATTCCAAATTGAACACAAAGTTTACTCCCTGGACATCCAGTTCCTATAGAATGAAGCTGATTGCTTTATTAAAAGGAATATTTCAGGTTCAATAGAAGTTAAGCTCAGTCGACAGCATTTGTGGATTAATGTTACTTACTTCAAATTATTTAGATTCATTCCTTGTTTTCTTTCTTTTTTTAAATACTACCTAAATACCTAATACCTAAAAATCAAGACTATGGTAAGGCACAAAGGATGTGAATGAGATTTAAAAGCTTAAATGTGAAGCTTATAATTTTATTAAAGCACTTACATTATTTCTTATGTTAAAACGTGTGTACTATTTAAGCTGTAAAACAGTGTAAATCATATTTAAATACATATTTATTTACACTAAAATCATGTTAACACATATTGTTTACATCTGGTTATTTTACTGAAACGTTTAACGTTTACAGATTGACTCCTATTCACTTCCACTGTAAAAAAAAATCTCACTGTAACAGAAGTGCAAAATCAACATTATGCTGTAGATTGAGTTTAACTTGTATTGAACCTAAAATATTCCTTTAAACGTCTAAAATATACGTTGTTTTCTAAATAAACAGTGTTCATGATTTTTACCGACAACAACAAAAATAAACTGTTTAAAGGGGTGGTATGATACCCTTTTCACAAGATGTAAAATAAGTCTCTGATGTCCCCAGATTGTGTGTGAAGTTTTAGCTCAAAATACCCCACAGATATTTTTATATAGCATGTTAAAATATTCACTTTTTGTGGGTGAGCAAAAACGCACCGTTTTTGTGTCTGTCCCTTTAAATGCAAATGAGCTGCTGCTCCCGGCACAGGGGGCGGAGCAACAACAGCTTGTGTCCTTTTACCCAGGGGGGCAGTGTTCCGAAAGATATTGAAGCCGACCTGGGCGCCGCCATTGGCTAGCGGACCCCCACCTGCTGTTAGCATTCCATTGACTCCCATTCATTTTGGCGTCACTTTGACAGCGAATAACTTTACATCTGAGGCGTTTAAAGACACCGTTTGTCCATTGTTTATTTCTAAAGAAACACGAAAATATATAAAAGGCTCCATTACCTTGTATCTTACGTTATGGCCCCGTAGAAGCAGTTTTTGTAAAAACAGGCTAACGATTGCGTCATACCCGCGCGACTCTGTCGCACAAGTCGAAAAATTACCGTATGGACAGGCAGAGAAGCTCGCAAGCAATCGGGAGGACGTGGAGGCATAAAGTCAAGGGAGAAGCCCATAGAGAGTGATAAAGTTGCTCCCGTTGCTAGCTCATGGACAGCAAATACCCACGCTCTCCGTCTCTGCGAGATTCGGAAGGGAATGATTCAGATTTCTCTCGGCACAGCTACTAGAAGATCTACAGGTTGCTCACGTCACATCTACGTCGTCTAGCTCAGTTTGAGCCTGCGCAGTTCGCCTTGCGATCAGGAAGTAAGTGCTTCTAATTGACTTCACTGCTCTCCGTTGAAACCTATGGGGTCGCTGTGTCCAGTTTATATACTGTCTATGCTTTTACCCAGAGCCATAGAGAGAAAGAGTTGTGACACTCTTTGATGTCGCCGCTATGGCTGTCACGTGGTTCATCTAAGCCCCAATAAGTTCCAAAACATAAGCTGGCTGTCATGTTCTTCTATGGGACAGACAACAGCGATTGCATTATTGAACGGTAAATATAAAATAAAACACACACCCAAGTACTTTTTCAGCTGTTAATGCATTATTGCATTTTGTTAACGTCAGTTTTGCATTTGGAGAGGCAGGGTGACAACAAAATACAGTATATTACTTAAATAAGTTTTAGGCTATATTTTTGGAGGGAAAAGCTTAGTGTTCATGTTCGCATGCGTAGTAGCACTGGTTTTAGCGGCTCTAACTTAACTTTTCCATATCATTGATGGACGTCTCATGATATTTATTTTAGCACAACTTGACAATTCAAAAGAGGTCGATATTTCAGAAACTTACGTTACCTCTGGAACAACTTGATGCGCAGCATTCACCACTCAAACTCAGACAACACGTCACGTAATGAAAAGTTAGTATATACCAAAAATTCAATTAAATAAAAGTTGCTATAAAGGTGGTAGCGATTCATTACCGAACTAATTAGATGCTACCTTCACAGCTGGCGAAGTCGTGCTAGCTAACTAGCAAGCAGACAATGCTAGAAAATTGGTTGAAACAACCAAGATAAAATATAAATAATTACGCTGAGCATATACAAATGAAGACCAGTATAAGCATCGCAAAGGGCCTCTGATACAATATAGACAGTTGACAATTCAAAAGAGGTCGATATTTCAGCAACTTACCTCTGGAACAACTCGACGCGCAGCAATGTAAGTGAATGTCCAACGCCCAAATGACAGTGTTTGGAACTAATCCGATCTTCAAATCCCGGTTCAAATCTTCAAAGTAGGCGGTTAAAAGCGCCACCATTTTTTACAACGGAGGTCTATGGGAGTGTCGCAACTCTTTCTCTCTATGGCTCTGCTTTTACCTCACACAGACATGCACTGAAAATTTAACAAACTTTTAGCCTTTTATGTTCAAACCGGAGTCAGACAATGATATAGAGACTCAAGAAGAACTGACAACATGTAGAAGCAACAGGACATTTCTGAATGGTTAGTTGTTGAATTTAGGTAGCATTTCTGCCATGATAATCTAGAAATCGTGTTCCTGGGGGCGGGGTTTATGTACATTTTAGGGTTAGTTAGTAATGTCACTAACCCGGGAGGAATGTCCTGTAGTCCCTACCAGCCGTTTGTTGTAGTCTTTAAAAAGCAATTTCTTTAAAAGAAAATATCTCCATTTGCTTTGAACTTTGCAGATGTTGTTTATGCTCAAACAGCAACATTACACACTAACTAAAGTTAGAAAAGTGAAATCATAATCAACCACCCCTTTAATATCCAAAAATATAAAAAAAAGTTGGCAGTTGATCCTTCTAATAGATGATCAAGGCCGTAACATGAGCAAGTTATCATGCAACACTATGCAACAGCACCTCACTCTCCACATGCTCATAATCTAATCCCACTAAGGCGTCTGGTTCTGTTCAGCAGCTGTGTCTTGTTTCTCCTTGATGTCAAACGACGTTCATTGCCTTGGTTTTCTGAGCATCTCTAAACCACCTTTTAATCATTATCTAATTATTTAGATCTAGATTTGCCGCAGGCGCCGAGGAGCAACTTGCTGAGTTGCAGCCCTGAAGGGTCTGATTGGAGCAGAAGGGTTGAGGGTGCAATGCTCTCTGTGAACTGCTCCCTAAAGCATGTCTGCATAAGCCTTCCTCTCTGATGGCTGATGTCTGTCACCTTTTGACCTACTGAAGTTAAAAGCCCCTTCATACATTTAAAAAAAGGCACATGAAACGCAAAAGTAAGGTCCGACAGGAGCACACACATAAAAGGTATGAATTTAAAGGGTCTTTTAGCAAGAGAAGCTTGAAGCTGATGTAAAAAATTAAACGTTAGATATCTTTTATCAGTTAGAACTTCACATGCAATATATTGCACAGGCTGCCAGAGTCACAGAGAGGAATGGAGCGTGAACAAAGGCATTTCAATGATTATTCATAAAACTTCATGTCACCTTTAAATTTAACACCTGCGTGTTAAAAGAACCCATTGGAAAATCCACAGCAGGCAAATGGCTCACTTCAAACCATTCAAGAGGCATTAGAGAGTTATTAACGAGCATTAATTCCAACATGGTGGATGGTTTTTATGAATACAGCTCTGGGTGACTCCAGAGTTTAAAGAGAAAGTTCATCCAAAAATCAAAACGCTGTTAACATTTACTCACCACCATGTTACTCCAAACCTGTATGACTTTAATTCCCACAAAACAATATGTTAGTCAGGATAACAGTTCAGTCACTAATCCCTTTCACAGTATCTTTTTTTATACCATACAATGCATGGAAATGGTGACTGAGGCTGTAATTTGATTTCTGCCTAACACAAACCAGCTCTGAGCAGCTCCAAGAACTGAAACATTTAGAAGTTCAAGAAGGTGAAAGACAACCGTTTACTAACAAACATTTGTCATGCTTCTGATTTTGGGCCAGCTATACCGGGTTTGAAATGTGAAATGTCTCCCTCAAAGCTTGTGTTTAAATATATTTATGTGATGTGTCATGGCTAACGTTACCAAGGGAACATATATGATAATGAAAACACATTTCTGCTCTCTTATGTACTCCCGTTGAGCCTGGGGTCTGTGTAAGAAGCCTTGATCATTCTCTTCCAAAATGACAGCAAACTCAGGATCATCAGATCACCCACAATTTCCACCTCATACTTTCAACTTAAAATCTAAATCACCCTTTTACTTTTGAAATGGCATTGCAATAATAGGATACAGCACAAGAAACCTGTTTTAGGAATTGCACCCTGTTCCTTTAGCAACAGATGCCAAAGTCATCACCAGCACCACTCATGTCACACACACACACACACACACACTATCAGGGAGCACAGCACGTGCCTATGGGCTAATTCTCTCACAGCTCAACACATCAGCATTTAAACCCTTCGTTTCATGTGTCACAGATAACAGCAGTAGATCTTCATTCATTGCGCTTAATCTGTTTGTTTCTTGTATGCGAGCGGTGGAGCTCGAACAGACAAGCCGCGCGCGCTTTAGAGATTTATCACAGGCCACACAGTGCCTTCGTATTTACACCCATAAATTTGGTCAAAGCGTCTTTCAAAGTGAAAACACTCAATCATTTCCCAAAAATAATCCAAAGTTTGAAGGCAACAGATTTAGGGGTTGCTACGTTGGTCAGGCTATTGTAAACCAAGAAACAGCGTGACAAGTAAACTAAAGAAAATGCGCATTTGTGAGCATCCTTTAGACTCTGAAAAATACGCATTGATAGGCCGATATTTGTTTTTATCCAGAAAAGTCTAGAATTGTTACATACCCAGGCCAGCACTAACAAAAATAACGGTCGTTACGATGTATTTCCAGTTTTATTAGACAGGTGTTTAAAACGAATTATCTCTCATTCCTCGTCTTGTAATAAGCAGTCCTGTATCCTAAAGTAATCCATCCATAATTTATGACTCAAGGTTACTAAATATTGGTGAAAGGTGTCTCGACAGCACAAATTCATTAGTTTACATCGACGCCCGGACACACGCGCAACTGGACACAGACACACATACTGCCGCATTAATTCCTTTGTACTTATACATATTAAAACACGGTTTTCGTTATTATAGTCATTAATACAGGTGGCAAATAATATAAAATACAAAATTACCGTTTTAAACGCAGCTGTTTGCGAAGGCTATTTATGCACACATTTCCTAGACTACCGAACAACATAGCTACGTAACAAATGTTTGTTTTCCAAGTAATACTACTAAATGTTTACAGTCTTACCTTGACTCTTGTTCCTTTGATTTTAATCTAAATATATCCGTCAGAAGCTCTGGTGCGGAGTCGATGTCTCCTCTCGCCTGTCTTTCTCCGTCTTTCTAGCTCTCTCGCTGTTCGACCCCCCCTCTCTCTCTCTCTCTCTCTCTCTCTCTCAAATTGATTCACCCTTTCGCAGAGCTGGAAGCAGAGCACTGTCTGCCTGTGAGTAGCTAGTGGCGGGTCAGATGGAAAAATACACGCAGAAAGCGATAGCAGCCAACTTTACCACAGTACGTCTTATGATGAAATTTCGCATGTAACATATTAATAAGCCTGGAGGACATGTAGCCTAGTGTGTTTTAAAACCCATGAGGTAAATAAAATATTATTAGCCTGAACCAACTGACACAACATTGATAGCCTACGATTAAACCTAACGATTAAAGCGCAAAAGTGAAGGTGAGATGTCAAACCGACCAGTCAAGTTTAAAGGGACACTTCACCAATTAGCATTAAGCTTTGTATCAGTAGAAAACCTGTAGTATTTTCAAATTACCGTGCTTCCCTGCCTCATCTCCCCCTGAGACGAGAGATTTATGTATTTTTTGTCTGGAGGGTTTTTTGGCCAAAGGCTAAAAACTACAGCCAGTAGTAGGAGCTAGTTCCGCATGTTTTCAACCCGCCCATAGTGGGTGGGATCTCACTCACAGAATGTACAAATAGTGTAAGCCATTTTTTTTAAGCTAAGCTAACAGGCTTTTTCTCTGTGGAGAAAGCTGAGTAGTAGGGGTGACCATACGTCCTTTTTTTTTACCGGACATGTCCGGCCGGGACTGCCCGGGCTCTTCCTCCTGACCGCCAAGCAAGTCTTGCTCCTCCACTGCAGCAGCTGCTCTGGCCGCCTCCCGCTCTTCCACCATCCGTAGCGGTTCTTCGCTGTATTGCGGCTCATACAGGTAGCCACGAGCATCGAATTCGCGCGATCGCCCAAAATGTCCGGAATTCAGCTTTTGCTTTCTACAGTCATTCTATCCACAATGGCGGAAAGGGAGATTTGAAGTTGATAAGGCAGAAGGAAATTTCGAAGATCTGGCGCGAGAATCCGATGCTCGTGGCTACCTTTACGAGCCGCAATACAGCGAGGTACAGCTGCTGCAGCAGCAGAGGAGCAAGACCAGCTTGGTGGCCAGGCCAGGAGGATGGTGGTGTCAGTGCTTTCGCTGTGCGCCTATGGACACAGATAGAGAGTCCTATTGCTGTCGCGAACTCGTCACGGAGACTCACGATAAAACGTGAGTCACCAACTTCTAAAATAATTTCACATTTCTACTACAAGACCCAATTTAAATACACATTCATCTTGCCAGTGGTAAAGTATCCCTTTAAGTTTGTCAATGAAACCTAAATGCAGAACCGTAAACACTGCAAATAAGATGCTCTAAAAGCCAGATTAGTCGTTTTAGATCTTCAGACAGACCTAAAGTCAAGTCAAGTCAAGTCATCTTCATTTATATAGCGCTTTTAACAATGTAGATTGTTTCAAAGCTGCTTTACAGAGATAAACGTTTAATTTAAGGTAACAGATTGTTTTGGCTTTATAGCGGTTCTCGAATAATGTTACTTTACAGCTAAAGTTAGTTTTGATTGATTCACTTCAGGGATGGAAATTAACTTTTTTGTCCACCTGCCACTGTGGCTGGTGGATTCCAAAATCTACCAGCCACTCAAAGTTTTTACCAGCCACTTTCTTGTTTTTAACCGACAATGTGTAACTGCATGTGAAAATGAATACTACAAGATCTACAATACTTAAGCCGTTTATTCCATAGGGTAAAATCTCAAGATGTGCCTCCTCTAAGGCCACATTTACACATAGCCGGGTATTTAGAGAAACGAATATTTCCCCCCCTCCGTTTTCAATAATAACATCGTGCACACAACCATCATAAATACGCCGTCGAGCGCCATCATAACTATGCCAAACCTAATAGGCGGCAGTGTAGCGAGAAGGATAAAGGCATGCAAGCCAATCAGAATCCTCAGAATCGACAAGAGAGAACCTAAAACCCCCTTTCTCCCAGTTGACACGACAACATATAACTGGCGTTTTCAGAAATCTCCACTTTGGCCGGAGTTTTTAGAAAGAATCGTTTTCTGGGATAAAAACGGCGTTTTCGTGTAAATGACAGGCCAAAATGCAGAGAAATATCTGCGTTTTCCCATCGTGTAAACGGGGCCTAAAAGTGTCAGGGTGAAACCGCATGCTACTTTTATTTACCCGCCACGGTGGCTGGTAGGTGAAGCGAGTTTACCAGCCACAACACAAAATCACCAGCATTTGGCTGGTGGCTGGTGCTAATTTCCATCCCTGATTCACTTCCGTCAAAAGGATAATTTGTTATTAAATTAGGGGCCGCTAAGACGACACCGTTTTCTCTACACAGACTTTAAACTCGAACCTGCGAGAAACGCTGATGGCGCTCACGTGCGCATCGAGAATTAATTATATAGTTATGTGCATTTGAATATATGTGCGCATGTTTGTAATTCTCTACAAACCAAGCCTATACAAACTACTTGTCCTGCCTATAAATTTGATACAGAATTTTATTTTATCACTACGGGGTAGATAGATACGCGAATTTTCAACAATGCTTTATCTGTAGAATGATAAAGGGATCCTCCATAGGGAGAGACTAGTTGGCACTTCAACACTGCGTTGTCATCGGGTCCAGGCAAAGGTCCTTTGCCAGATCTGGATACGGCCTGGATCCGGCAGGCTGCGGGAAAACCTCGGGATAAACAAAGACACTAAAATTAGCGTAGATGCCATTCTTCTTATGATGTAACGAGTACATCAGGATTTAAGGGAAGTGTTCCCAGTTCCAGCTGACCTAATCTATGCAGCCTAACATTGAGTTATAGAAGTCAATAATACATTATGTGAATGCTAGGTCAAAGAGATGTGTCTTTAATCTAGCTTTGAACTGACAGAGTGTGTCTGCTTCCCGGACAATGGTAGGAAGACTGTTCCAAAGTTTTGGTGCTAAATAGGAAAAGGATCTACCGCCAGCAGTCGATTTTGATATTCTAGGTATTATAAACTGGCCGGAATTTTGAGATCGCAATAGACGTGAAGGACTATAATGCGTTAAGAGTTCGCTCAAGTACTGGGGAGCTAAACCATTTAGTGCTTTGTAAGTAATCAGCAATATTTTAAAATGTATACGATGTTTAATAGGCAGCCAATGCAGTGTTGACAGAACGGGGCTAATATGGTCATACTTCCTGGTTCTGGTAAGAACTCGAGCTGCTGCGTTTTGAAATAGCTGTAGTTTGTTTGTTAAGCGTGCAGGGCAACCACCCAGTAGAGCATTACAATAATCTAGCCTTGAGGTCATGAACGCATGAACTAATTGTTCCGCATTTGTCAATGAGAGCATATGGTGTAATTTAAATATATTTTTAAGATGTAAAAATTCAGTTTTACAGATACTAGACACGTGACTTTCAAATGAAAGATTGGTATCAAAGAGCACACCCAGGTTCCTAACCGACGACGAAGACTTAACAGAGCAGCCATCAAGTGTTAGACAGTACTCTAGGTTATTACGTGTGGAAGTTTTTTGTCCAATAATTAGAATCTCAGTTTTTTCTGAATTTAGTAGTAGGAAATTACTAGTCATCCCATTTTTTATATCAGCTATGCATTCCGTTAATTTTGTGAATTGGTAGGTTTCGTTAGGTTTTGAAGAAATATACAGCTGAGCATATAACAGTGAACATGTTTCCTAATGATATCTCCTAATGGTAGCATGTACAGAGTGAACTGTATGGACTTCACGCTGTGAACGTCCAAAAAAGGCAGAAAACTAATCAAAAACACATCAATTGGATTTTTTTACAGATTTATTTCAATTTATTCTTACCATTATAGTCTGAAAAGTCCATTCAAGAAGGAAAAACGTACATACAGTCGGGAATGTTTAATATGAGGCTCAATGGCTGGAACCTTTTGGTTGTGTGCTGCGTTTGTCCAATCAATTACAGTGACACCGCAAATAAGAAAATTAACCCAGGGTTTAGGAATATACAGTATGAAACATTAGCTTACGAATACTCAGGATTGATTGTTAATGGTTTAGAATGATCCGGGCCTATTCCATGTTGAGCAGCAGTATTGAGATCACTCGCGAAAGTCTCGATCATTTTTGCACCAAGATTTTAACTTAGGGGCTGTTTACACAACACTGTTTACAAAATTGAAAATGGGTTTCAAAGTTCAAGTTTTTGAAAAGGATACAGTCACTGTTTCCGTGTAAACAATAAAAACGTGAATTTGTGAAAACGCTGACGTCATGCACATGCGTATTACCAGTTCAATCTATAGGCACGTAGTGTTTCTTTACAAAGTGACATTGCCAGCTACAGGCCTGGTAGCATAATACAGTGTTTTTAGTCGTTTTCACAGATCCGTGTGAACGGGATTGTTTTGACAAACTTGTCATCTCTGTACGCGAAAAAAGAAAAACTTTACAGTTTTTAGCACATCGTTGTCGTGTAAACGTACCCTCAGTGTAAACGGTAACGCCATGCGCGTGTATTACGTGTTTAGTTTATAAATGGCGCTTTTCCATTACCAGTACCAGCTCAATTCGACTCGCCTCGTCTTGGCTCGCTTTTCGCTCCGTTTTCCATTGCAGATTGTACCTCCACAATATTATCTGGTCGTCATAGCGACGCCGCAGCAAACTGCCGTGACGTAATCTTCTATGCGACACACTCCTGCTACCCACACACACAGGACAATGGAAAAAAATCAAGTGTATGCTGTTTTACATAATATTAGTAATGGGTATATCACGCAACTCTGGCCAAACTATTTCAAAATGGCGGGGTTATTCAGGATACTCCGTCTGGCGTGTGCAATGATGACGCAGTGAATAGTGACGATTCTCTCTGACCAATCAGCAGTCTGCCGTGTTTTCACGTCACATTTTAGTATCGCCTCAGCTCGCTCAGAACCTCGCCGGAGGTGATACAAAAAAAGTATCTGGAAGCAGGTACAGGTACAACTTTTACACAGTGGAAAACCAAACAAAGGCGAGTCGAGGCGAGCTGGTACTGTGTAGTGGAAAAGCGCCTATAGACATAGTGTTTCTTCATAAAGTGACATCGCCAACTACTGCCTGGGAGCATAATAGTGTTTTTAGTTGTTTTCACAGATCCGTGTGAAAGGGGATGGTTTTGACAACGTGTCTTCTGTATGCAAAAAAAATGCGTCCATTTATAGTTCATATTTACTTCATGTTTATTGCATTACTTGTCGTATACAAACAATTTAAACTAGCATCAGTGTTATTTTCTGAGTATGTGCTGCCGAATTACTCTTGTTCATGATGTGAATATACCAAAGCCACAGTATCGTCCTTTCGCAACTGTTTGGCCAATAACAGAGACAAAACGTGTAGCCTCTTATCCACAGGAGCAACTTCTTATCTAATGAGCAATGGCGCAGATGAATGTCAGTTAGACCGTATTTCATGCGCATCACATCAAAGCACGCAGGACATGTCAATCAATCGATGCACTCTATGGTAGAGACAGACAGCTGTCCTTTTATTGATACGAGACAGGCCTGGTAAAGCATAAGAATTTCATGATCCACACTTTGTGTGTTTGTGTAGGTATAATATTTATGTGCGTATGTGTGTATGGTACAGAACGCATATGTGCGACCACAACACGTGCGCGCTCCGCTTAAGATGTTATGTTGGCATAGCAACTCCGAGGCGCATACAGTAGCCAAATCCGCCCCCTGCTCGCGCTCCTGAGCACCCAGCATCTGGCTTTAAACGCTTCACCTTTGCTTAACAATTTAATACGAGGTTGCGCAGAACATCGCGATAAACAATTGTGAGGGATATCGCTCGATACACAGGGGTGTGACAACATGAGTTGGTGCTTGGAGGAATTGGGGGTAAATGAGGTGTGAGAGGAGGAGGGAGAGGTCAGTGGATGAGAGACGGAGAGAGAGAGAGAGGGGGGGGGGGGTATATCAGATGGCTGATTAGCACAGAATTGATAACATTCTAAATTCAGACACAAGGAATCAGTCACTGCCTCTCCACTTTTAACTCTTCATGTCCGACTCTACTGAGTGTTCTGCCTGCAATAAACGTCTGAGAGATGAGATTGCAGCTGACTTTACCTCCCTATACCTTTCTTTTTTATTTTCTCAGGATGGATATGGAACACATCTGCTGTGTCTTTCAGCATAAAATGATGTTCACACTTGGCTACGGCTTCCTCGGAGGGGCTCGTACTACAGGTCAGTGGCCAATCCCGGCACCCTCCGAATCAGCATGCCCCCGATCGAACTCCTTTCGTCCTTCCCTCCTCTGTCGCTCTCTGCTATGCACTCACTCCACTGACATCACATCTATACCCTTACCTCTCTTTGAATACCCCCTCCCCTTCCCTTCCTGCCTTTTGCCCCCGAACTGCGCTCTATGCAGTAGTAGAGGAGGGGCATTGTTCACAGCCCACAGCTCAACCCTGGAATTCTACACCAGTGGGTTCTCTCTCTTTCTCTCTCTCTCCTTCTCTCGTCCAGCTTCAGCATCCTGCTCCTTCTTCCTCTCCCTCCCTCTCTCTCTCTATTAACTTTCCAGTCACACAACAGTGCAGTGGATATCCCTCCCTCCCTCCGGTTTCTCTCTCCCTCCCTCTCACTCTCTCTCCTCTTTCCAATCTCCTCCCCTCTCCCACAGATACCCTCCTATGTTGAAATCTTCCTGGATCTCTGTGTGTCTCCCTGTTGACTGCTCTCTCTCCGAGTCAAAGCCCTCAATCTCCATTGATTAAGACTGCAAGCTGTCCCCCTCCTCATTTATAATCGCCTCATCTCTTCCGCTTTCACCCCAATTAAAACCTTTCTCTAGCTTTGAGCTCCCCCCACCCCGACTCACACTATCCGGCATGGCAGTTGTATACGTTGCGCAGTGTGTGTGTGTGTGTGTGTGACCATGTGGACTGTGTTTTTCTTGGTCATTCTCCATCTTTCGGTCTCCCTCGCGGGCAGCTGAGATTTGACTGATTATGTGGACACCACAGGCCATTAAATGAACAGTGATGCGGGCCGGCTGGAGGATTAATGCAGTTCAAATGATGAAGACAGATCGGACGCGCTGTACACTATAAGGCCCTGTGAGTGTGATTACCGCCCTTCACGGGGAGCTGCAGGAAAGAGCACGGCCCTTTGAGGGCTGCAATGCTTTACTACCTTTAGCGAACAAGGCGCTTTTCACGGCAAGCGTCGGAATTAATGCTCTCCGCTGTGTCCTCACATGTAGAGTGAAATACTCCCAAACCACAGTGTGGGACGACTCTCGGGATGTGTTTCTGCTCAGTTTTGCAGTACCTGCTAAATGTTTTTGCGATGTGGGTCACTGACGTGATGCTGTGTTCATTTGTTCAAATTTACATTCAAAATACTGTATACACAAAGTGATTTGAATACAAATATGTGATGAGCATGTTTTTCATTTTTGTATTTAAATAAAAAGAATTGTGGGAACAAAGTTAAAAATGTCAGGATGATACAATTGTCCTGATCAGGGTTTACTGTTGGCCAAATGGGTGCCCTAAGCAGAATTGTATTATTTATGGTTATATTGAACAACACTGTTAAAATACATAATGTAATATAATAAACAATTATCTTATAGAATGTACATTATGTATTATATCAAATGCCTGCAGATGAGGCCAGCGGCCTGGTGACTATTGTTGTTACACTTTACAGCATAATCAAATCCTTTAATAGTTGGCCAAACTACACTTAATGAAAAAGTCCACTTAATCTTTAATATTTGGGTACTTCTTTGCCTTAGAAATGCTACAGCCACTGTCATTTCTTGAACAAGAACACATGGACATCAAAACATGCAAATTCAGAGCAAGCTGGTTACAGTTTTATTTTGAAATCGCTATGAACATCATATTTAGAATGTGTAAGCTTAGGTCTATAAATGATAGCACATAGTATGCTATATTATATATTTTTTAATGGTTTTAAAACGGTCTAATGCGGGTGATGCTTTGTTTTTTGGTTTATGTATTTTCGTCCATGGAATGCTACATTTCCGGTATTGACAAAATTGCATAGTATCAAACCAGAAGCTGGTCAAATTATTAACGCGGCATAAAGAACTTAAAATAAATTTCACCCATTAAATTCAATAGCCAAAACTTTCACATATTTTTGAACATACCCGAAATTGAAGCACGGGAATCATCTTGGGCTTATTTTCCCTCTTCGCTTCTCAGCGCCAAATCTGTTGTCTTTTCCCGGGCATGGTTGTCAGCCCGCCGCATTACATGATGTGGGGGCGGGGTGGATACGGGAATGGCGTATAATAAACTTTTTTTTTTCTTTTTTCTTTTTTTCAAGGTGTAAGAAAAGGCATTGAGTTCAGACATTAAACTGGACCTTTCATTGAATACGAGATTATATTTGAAGAAAATATATTTTAAAAAAAATTAACCATGCAGAATGCCTACATTTCTAAGAAATGGATTTTGAAAAGATTTTTCATTTTATTTATCAACTGTCTTCTTTTAAGAATTTCCCTGATCTCAACTACATCTCCAAAATCCATTCTTATGGCCTGGTATGTTTGAGTGTGTCTACTGTTTTCATATAACACTTTTTTTTTTTGTACACAGGTCCACCAGACCAGACATGTGGCAAACGTTGTTTCCTCTCCGCTGCATTAAACCATGTCAGCAGATTTAGCAACATCAAAATTTGCTATTCTCAAGGGCATGTCAGAATCCATCTAACGCAGTAAGTAATTCATGCCATGTTTGTGTCAAGCCCTGTGTTGTCCTTTTCGGATGACAGAAAGGTGGGGCTCCTGTTCTTTGGGTACCGTTGAAAGGTAGCAATACAAAACAATATATGCAACATGATGTGTGATGTAACCATGTGTGACACTCCACAGCCCATCTTGCTGTTACTTACAGAGTATCATTAAAGTTTAACTACTGCATTAGCACAAAGCACACTTGCACTGTTAACTGCACAATGTTAGCACTTTGTTCAGTGCTGATTGCTTAGATGTTTGTATGTATGACTATGTTCCCTGTGACATCGAATATTTTCTGAATGAAAGCTTAACATTGCAGGAGTGCTTTAAATCTAGAGCTGGACTGCCCAACAAACACTTCTGGTCAAGGACTAACAAATCAACACAAAACCTAAGCCATAAATTAGCTATTGATTTTTTGTTTGTTTTGTCGGGATCTCGCCTCTACAAAAGTTAAACAAATTTTAAATCTCAATTTAAAAGTTGTCTTCTCTTCTCGTTAAAAAAAAGAAAAGAAGTATTTTTAAGCCAGATTTATCTCATATTATGACATAAGCCAAATAAATGTTTGACCCCGGCCCCCACCCGGTAGTTTACATAATGTAATTAATGTATAGCCTATATAGTAATTGGCTTACAATGATTTAGCATTACAGTGAGATAATAATAATCAAATATTATTCTTCATTGCTATAATCCGCCCCTCCAACTTTATATAGATTTGTATACACAGTTTTTTTCATGTGTTGTCTTGCCTGGGGCACAAATGAGCCAGAACTGCCTCTGGGTGCTCCTTCGAAACAAAAGGTACATGACAACATTGAGTGGAATGGTGAGATTAAAAAGTAAGTGGACTGAACCCATGAAAACACAGTGAAGACTCCGCGGCCACTGCAGTGAACCCGTTTTGATAAGCTCTAGAGTTGCCTGTCTGCACAATTGGTTAATAAAAAATTCTATCAGACCTCTCAGTTGCGTTTCCTGTTCTTAGCTGCATGTCAGTCGCCGTACCACGTCAGCTGAGGATTCGTGGAAGGCTTAGTCTTGCTGTGAACGAAATGCATTACATCTTTCTTTGTCATTTTTTTCCCTCCTCGCTTTCCCTCCACCCATTCAGAGAGAAGGCCAGCATGGTGCTCCTGTGTGATACCAGAGGTTTTGCCCCACCTCGCCATGGGAGCTCAGCTGCTTTTGCCTCACTGAACCATGATACGTGTCATACAAGAACGAGATCAGCTTCCCCACAGCACTGCATTTACATCAAATAAACTTCTCCACTGTCAGAATACAAACCATTGAAATGCTCCCTCATGGGGCACGAAAACCCGAAACGCCTTCAGGGGCGTATCACCAAATGTTGGGCCCCGGTCACAGAACCAAAGGGACGGGCCCCTCACTACAGCATAATATATATCAATATATCTTTGTGGGCCCCCTCTTCGCTAAAGGCCCGTTACTCTGTTCCACTATTACCCCTTGTCCGACGCCCTAACTTTTGCATGTCGAAGGCTGACGAAAATCACAAGAAAACACCTGCACACTGAGCCTCCATCAATGCACATCTATTAAGGTCATAGATGCATCTCTGCCCCGAAGTACTAGCGAGCTCGACGCTTTTTTTCCGCCAGTGCAAGGCAAACGTCTCTGGAGGTAAAACAACACTCTACTTCCGTTCTCCTGCCACTGCGTTTTATATTTAAAACAAAAGTCAGTCAAAGCGATCGCTCCCTAAAACAAACTCTGTGTGGCTCCGTGACCCACTTATTCCCTCGGCCACACAGCTCAACGTCGTTCGAGCAGACGCTGCAAGATTAAATGCAGCCATACGGCCACTGGAACTGCAACAATACTCGCTCTTCCAGATGAGTGAGCAGAATGGCCCAACTCCTCACGTTTAACACACTGAAGCAGAGGCACCAGTCATCACTGTCTGCGCTCCAGCGATTTACTCGCAGTGATGCTACTCCAATGCTTTATTTAGACAATAACGAGCCAGAAAATGCATCAACACACATCAAACTGTGATAAGTGCAAACAGTCAGCGTATCCCAAGGAGTGCCATCTAAACCGAGCTGGCATTAAATAGGCACATCCGCAGACTGAAAAGTGTGAAAGTTAAGAAAGCAGAGAAGGAAAAAAGCAAGGGGCGCGTAGAGCACAGTTGTTCAGCGGTGACGTGACCTGGATGGCAGCGAAAGGGATGAGCAGCCGCCACTGCGAGACAGAAGAGCCTCTATCTATGAGTGTATGCGGCGTGTGTGTGAAAGAGGGATGGAGAGAAAGCTTAGAATCAGATCCCAGTGTCAGCGTATCTTAGCAACCGTCTCCGTCTCCCAGGTGACAGGGACTAACATCACTTCCTGTCTGTGTGAGAATGTGTGTCTGTGTACTAAGAGGTCTGCACGTGAAAAAGCACACAAAAACGTGCATGCTAGCGCAAACGCTTGACTGCTTTCTGACCGGAGGCTGTTTAATTCTCCTGAATGTCAGCGGTTGGTAACTCGCATTGTGCTCCCATGTTCCCATTACTGGTGCGATAGGTTCAGAACATGCATTCCTAATGTGACAGATATATAGTAATGTTGCACACAAAGCTTCATAATTAATGCCTCTGGGTGCACTGAAAGAATAAGCATGATGGGACAGGGCCATAAAAATGGTTTGCTCAGCACACAAGATGGTTAATCAGGATTGTTCAGTGTCAGATTATGCATATACGTCCACACTGATCCAAGATAGCTCCGTATATGTGTGGATTGTAGTCGTACATTGTGTCTGTGTCCAGCCTGATTATGTGTTATGCCAAGGAAAGTGGCCAAGTGCTGCCATCTGGTAGAACTACTTGGCACAGGGGTCCACTGTATGGTTCCATGACATATTGGAGTGGTTAATTTTAACGCTGTGACACCATTTGGCAGAATTGAGCGTTTTGCAACCCATCATTCAGTCTATTTAAGTCACTCGTCCGCCCCCATCACACCACTACCAGGTTAACACACAAATACTTTGCCTTTAAGAGATAGTTACCAACATTCAAAGTCCTACAGGTTTGGAATGAAATGAGGGCGAGTAAATGAACTAAGTTTCGGTTCCCTTTGACCTCCATTGTATGGATATTGCTTGTCAGCGTTCAAAATATCTTCTTTTTTGTTAAAAAAAAAAAGAAGAGAAATGCATACAGGTTTGGAACATGAAGGCGAGTAAATGATCATAACATTTTAATTTTTTGGGGTGAACTATCACTTTAAGGAAGACCTTGAATACAAAAATTGCTTGAGAAAATTAAGTTTATTTTATTTTCATAAAACAACATTACTAGATTTCAAAAGACAAATTAAGAAAAAGTAAAACTTTCATAAAAATACAATAGTAACCGGATTCAATCAATTCATCTCGAGACGAGAAGAGGTGTAGAATGACGAAAGAGCCTGTTTTTTTTAATGTCTTGCTCTTCGGTCCCATCTGTGTGAAAAATCGTGTTACCGCTCACATGATGCGGTGATAGGCTTGTGTTTAAATGCATCAACGAATACATGAGTATCAAAATAATGTCCTGATCTTTAAACACCGATATTCTTCCCCTACGTACTTGCTTATAACTAAAAAGTAAAAAGAACAGAGCTTAGATGACTCGCGTATTCCATAATGAAACCTCTGAAGCAAAGAATGTTGGGTAAAGCGGTCCTTAGATAAGGTCCATAAGAATTTCATCCTCCATGACACTCGAAACTGAAGGCATCCCGGGATTCTGTGCGACTGGTCCACGTGGACCTGTGGGGATCATCAGTGGACCTGTGGGAATGTGAAACTTATTAAGTAAATGTATCTAAGAGGTTTAAATAAAAAATTAAACATAAATAGTTGTACAAACCACAGCAAATAAATTGAATCTCTTACACAATTAACAAGGTCACAGATGTGATAAAAATAAATTAAGTGTTACCTTGGTGAGGCTGCCTCCACTGAGCCTGCATCTGAGCACCCCCTCCTGGCGCTGGATGGACCATCTGCTGGATGGGATGCATTCCCTGCATGCCCTGCATCCCACCCTGCTTAAGAGAGAGAGATGAGATGATGGCATATCAATGCAAACCGAAGTGTGATTGGAGAGATGATTACACAGGTATGAAGGGGTCAGTCGCATTCGAGGGCGTCGTTTTGGTTTGAACATTGGGAGGGTTGAAGTGTGAACCATTTTAGCGGGATCCCCGGGTATGCTCCCTCTAGAGATTTATTCATTGGTTTCTTGTTTATTTATTTTTGCAAAATGGTCTTTTGTGATATCTTACCTATCATCTACACATGCAAAGTTGGTTGATAGCATAACTGCGATTAGGTAATAGCCTAGTTAACAATGACTTGTTTACATAGGATATTTGGTGTATTCTATATTACTTAGGCATCTGGAATCTTATCAGTTTGACAGAATGAATCTACTTCAAAGTCCCATGGGAAGTCAACGTGAATTTACTTAACATTTTAACAGTTCATAAGGCTCTTAATGATTTTGGCTGTCTGAACGTCAGGTGTTTCCTGTCAGTAATCATTAGAACAAAACACATTTTACACATGGGGAAAAACTGATTGTTTTGTCCAAGACTTTAAAGCTCATGATCCTAACTTGTACTTGCCCTTATGACAATGTACCATAGTTCTTGTAATCTTTCTATTGTAGCATTAGTTACAATAAGGCTGTAATTACAGGTAAGGCCATTGATGACTCATTACTATGCTTAGGCCAATGTTGACTTCTTTCTTTTTTGTATAGATCTATAGCATTTGTTATGAAAAATAGAAACCTACACATTTAGAAACTATAACTAAAAATCTATAATCAAAAATCGGAACAGGAACAGCTTGTGCAAATCTTGGAGCTTGCTGGTGAACATTATAAGGTGATTCGCACGCCGCGAAAGCACAAAATAAATAAACATGGCTTCAGTTCAGACGGGAACTTAGCACGTATAAAAGCTCGGAATGAGCAATATATTAAGAGGCTAATTCTAATAAATAATTATTAATAATAATAATTGTTATTGTAATTAAAGGTATGCAGGACGTTATATTGACAGCTATTGGTTGAAATGGGTACTGCAGTCCAAATTCTAAATATTTGAGAGATATTTCCCCTGCACCCTCCTCCTCAGACTCAACGCCCACGAGGGTTGCCAGATTGAGGACATGCAACAGAACCGAGCGCAATTGACAATGGAAGACTTGTAAGTTTATGAGTTGATTTATCTCTGTTTTTTAATATGCTCCCGTTCATAGAGATTTGTAGATGGATGCCGAGACTTATGGCGGGTAGAATCTGATCTCTGAGTTTGTTTGCTGGTTTCCATGGATGCAATACGCTGTGTTTTCCACCAACTGGCAACTCGGAATACTATTAGGTAAATTGTCAATATGCAGTATCACACAGACCAAAACAAAAACAGACATTTTGACACGGAACGCACATTTCTAAGTATAATAACTGGCTGTAGCATTGATTTTCAGAGAAACGAGTATGTGAACTTAAAAATATTTATATGCTTTAGTAGAGTGAAAAAAATACAGAACTTTTAATAGCCTGGGGTTACTAAATATTTGTACATTTTGGATGTATTAGATTTAAAATCATGTTTAAAAAAAAAATATCTCAAAAATCCCGTCGGATTGTGACGTCATATTACGACCATTGCAGCGTCTGTAGAAATTTTGCCTTCTCAAAATCTAGTGTGACAGTAGCTTAAGGAAGTGGTGAGGAAGGGCATCATGTGCTATTCACTGCACACACTTACAGGTTGTTGGCTGAGGAGGAGACTGCGGAGCTGGGGGTTTGCGCCTGGGTTTGGAAGCCGGAGCATGCCACCAGGAGCCTGGGCTTGAGCTTGGCCCTGATTGGGCGGAGCACCAGTGACTGGCGGCTGTTGATTGCCTGTTGCGGCTGCTCTCAGCTAATGGAAACCAAAATCACACACAGCGATGAAAAAAGAAACTAAGTGAACATTAGAAGGCACTGCTGTGCTTATGTATATTACATAAGTGCTAGTTCTGTGTGAGAGAGCTGTGAATACAGACCATTGTAATTGTGTTAATGGTATTAAAGGGGACATTTTTCCCTGAGGTCCACTTATAATACAAGTCAAGGCTTCCTGCATCAAATACAGTTGTAACTTATTTGTTTTACTTACATAACCATTTTCACTCCATTATATATAATTGTATATAATTTTATATAGAGTTTTGTAAACTGGATATTCACAAGCATAATAGTTTCTTCTAGGGATGGATATATAAGAAAATGTAATGATTCTAGGGACGGAATAAATGCAATTCAATATTGCATGATACAAAACAATGTAGTAGCATATTCCATGCATTATTTACTTTTGTAAATGAAATACTACTAACAAATTTCATCTGTATTTTAAACTAAGCGTTGTCATAAGAACAAAAACTAAACTGACTGAAGGCTCAACAGCCTTATGTAAAACTTGAGACACATTGCTAGAGAGGAATATTTTTGATTCATTAAAAATAACCAAATCGACAGTCATTCATTCAGGAACCGGACTACATTGGTCTCGCAGTATGATTTGTATTCACTTAAAAGAACCGACTCAGTCATTTAATCGAGAATGGACTGCACTGGTTGTGCTGTATGGTTTATGTCAGTTGCTGTCAAACTGGGAGTTTCTTGGACAGAATAAGCTGCAAAGCAGACCAGACTCCATGTCAATGTGACACTATCCTCTTTCTGACCTTTAATCAGGCTGTATCTTTAAGACATCTATATGTAAATGACTTCTGTTATGTTTGGCTAACCTCTTAGCATTTGAAATGAGTAACAACTCCACTGTCTAGATGCTGAATACTGAAAAGGTGTTGATATGTAAATGAAATGTAGGTGACTATGGCACATTTTTTTTTAATGACTAGTTTCATAAATGGACTAGACTTACACTACCGTTCTAAAGTTTGGGGTCAGTATTTGTTAGTTTTTTAAAGAAAATATTACTTTAATTTAGCAAAGATGTTAGTTTTTTAAAGAAAATATTACTTTAATTTAGCAAAGATGTATTAAATCAAATGGGGCAGTAAAGATATTTGTTACAAAAGATTTTTGAATCCAGAAAAATGTATCCAGGTTTCCACAAAAATATTAAGCAGCACAACTGTTTTTAAAATTGATAATAATAAGTAATGTTTCACTATATTTTTGATCAAATAGATGCTGCCTTGGTGAGCATAAGAGACTTGTTCCAGCAATGTCCCCTTTAACACATGGCTCTGAAATGGCAGAAAATCAAGTGGTGAAATCCTGTGTTTGCAGGAATCGCGGTCCTGCGTGTGCATGCATGCGTGTATAATTTCTGTTTATAGTTTCTGATTCTCACCATGTTGTTTTGTCTCTGCTGGTCCTCCATCAGTGTGACCTGACTGACGGAGGGCAAGCCCACCACCACAGACTGAGGCAGAAAGAGAGGGACAGAGAGGAGACGACGAGGAGGGTTTAGAACAGCATGCACATTCCATCTCAGGCCGAGGAGAAATACAAACAGGGTGAGTGCACAGGGCAAGAGAGACAGGGAGAGAGAGCAGGGCAGGGGAGAGAAGAGAGGGGAAGAAGCACTGCTGGTTTACCTGCTGTTGCACGTTGCCATGCGTAACAGGGATGGGGCCCGGCGGTCTGTTGAGGAAGTTCTGATTGGACGGGACCTGTCCAGGTTGCATCTGACCAGCATTGTTTATCCGAGAAAAGGACATAAAATGAATTACTGACAGAATTAAAACAAATGTAGCATAGGCACACTTCTCAAGCACAATAGAGTACAAAAAGGCCTTTTCATGATGGTGTATTTGTTTTCATTATTGTACGTTGTTACGCTAGAGATCATGTGCATGCACATTTTCAAGTGTGTGACCATTGACCTTGTTCACACTAATACGCTTTCATTTGAAAACGCATCTTTTTCCTCTGTTTTGACCTTCCGTCCACACTGAGACGGCATTTTTGTCAACAAAGACGGAGCTTTTTAAAAATGCACTGCCAAGTGGATGAATTTGAAAATGTCGTTAAAAATGGAGGTAATCGAAAACAATGACACATTTTTAGTCAATCATATTGAATCATATTGTACTGATGGATATCTACGTTTATACCGGTATTGTGCCTGTTATGTGCTGTTCACTTTCACACTGTTGCTAAGAATATGTTTCTTTGTACACTCTTCATATCACAATCCAATCAAAGATGACAGAAAATATACTCCCAATTGCTGTTTTGCGGCAAAACATTAGGGCAGTTGCGTTTTAGACCAAACCTATAATGGTGAGTGAGAGCGAGCTGAACGCATCAGTGAATGGGGAGATATTTTGCTAAATAAAATGATCCTGGCAGAAGAATAGCATGAGAACTTGATTATGTCTGTTCCGTCGGCATAATCCAAGCAAGCGTTTATGAGGCTTTTCGCATGCACAATAAGGTTGATTTGACTTTTTATGTGGCCGTGAAACTTTTGGAAAACTTTTGTCTCAGGTTACCATTAGAATGGCTGGAATGATCCTCGATTTTTCTCCCTTTTTTAATTAGTGATAATTGAAACCGTTAGCTGTTTAGCTGGCATGTTGATGCCAACCAGGACATGCGCCAGTGACACATGGATACAATTTTGCAATGTTGTCTTTAACCTTGTGGACCTTTGTTTTAAATTGCCAAAGCTACATTTAACTCTCAATTAGCACTTAGAAAGTGTTAATTTTAGATGCTGTGTGCATTATGTGGACAACAAATGCAAAACCAGAGACAGTTACTTACAAGACGCATCACACATAACTTGACTGATTTCATTTCAGAAACAAAAGATTGTGTTACTATAGATGTGGATTAAATCTGTGCATTGTTTTTTTGTGTATTATATTAACAATTCAAAAATTGTATGCTGCTTAGTTTGCATCATATCAATAACTGTTTATTTGGACTGAAAACAACACCATTTTGTGAGACTCACCGATCGGTGCTGCTGAACTTGTTTGTGGTTAGTGATGACCTGCCGAATACCATTGACGAATCCGCTTTGGTCATTAGGGATGAGTCCCATGAAGATCCTCTTCCTAGACGAGTACAGCAGCATCAGCACACGCACCTCACATGGAGCACTGTGGGGGAAGTGCACACAGCCAGCCTACACACACACACGCACATATATATATAGAGATACGGTACACATATACATAAAACTATGTGCCAATCCACACATCTAGACAGCACACACAACTAGAGTGACTGGAGAACTGCCTGAGCCTGCATGATTATATTTGAAGACAGATTAAAATGAACTAAGCAGCCGGTTTCCAGACACAGATTGAACCTAAAACTGAATTTAATCAAGTGTTAATGGTGATTCACTACTGACAGATCTCTTAGTCTGCGTCAAGGGATCTAGCTCCAAGGTAAAGGTTCATTTCAGACCCTTTCATTTTCAGAGGAAATGCTGGCTGTGTGAATTTGCAGATTTTTTTTTTTCACTCAACTTTTCCCCCCTCCATAACTAAATGTGAAAATCTTTTTATTTTGCTGCAGTGAAACTTAAAAGCAGAGGAAGAACTCCCCCAAGAGGCTGAAGAGCATTATTACACATTATCACATTCTCTTTAGTAGTTTGACAATGAGAAATACACTAAAAACAGAGATGCATGCATAGGCAACATAAAAAACCCGTTCTATATGAGAAGTTATTAGCCTGATTATCAATTCTTGAACTGACTGATGGTCTCTTACAGGAGGAGGTTATAAATATGATGCTGTTCATGTACTCACAAATCCATTGGTCATAATGCGATACAGTCCCTTCAAAGACTCCATATCTTTATTAGTGAAGAGAAACTGCACCATGCGAGAGTTCCTGAACAGAGGGCCCAAAGTAGTCTATAGAAAGACAAGACGACATATGGATCATTGTATTAATAACCCATGTGACCCAGACATTTGACCAACACTTCAGCATGTGTATTAGGATGAAATTAACAAAAGCAGTTTGAATGCCAGTTTAAAGTCAATAGGAGATTTGAAAAATTAACTATTCATTTAAATATTGATCTAATTTAAATACTTAAATATATTATAAGTCTAATTATTTTTTTAAGGTATTAATTTGTAGAATGAATAGCCTAGTCTTTAAATTAACATTCTACTTGTTTACTGTATTTAGCTTACTGTGTGTATAGCAAGGAAGTACGCATAGTCAACCGCAGGGATTCACTCACAAAAGTAGAAGGACGAAATGATAGAAGAGCAGGAGAAGACGATGGTGGAGAAAGGAGGACAAGGAGAAGATAAAGGGGGAGAAATGGAATTATGAGAAAAAGATGATCAATTAATCAAGAGATGATAATTAAGAGGAGATGATGATAGAGTAGAAGAAGGAAGAGGAGAAGAAAAAGGAGAAAATAAGGTGATGATTAAAGGGATAGTCCACCTAAAAAAGAAAATGAGCCCATGATTTACTCACCCTCAAGTCATCCTAGGTGCGTAAGACATTCTTCTTTCAGACGA
This sequence comes from Phoxinus phoxinus, assembly GCF_949152265.1. NCBI lineage: Eukaryota > Metazoa > Chordata > Actinopteri > Cypriniformes > Leuciscidae > Phoxinus > Phoxinus phoxinus. Next base: position 27,207,427 of record NC_136876.1, read on the forward strand.
ATACAATCGGAGTTATATAAAACAAAATGTCCTGGCTCTTCCAAGCTTTATAATGGCAGCGAATGGCCGTTTCTGTTTTGAAGTCCATAAAAGTGCATCTATCCATCATAATAGTAAACAACACAGCTCCGGGGGGTTAATAAAGGCCTTCTGTAGCAAAGCGATGAGTTTGTGTAAGAACCATTTCCATATTTAATACGTTACAAAGTAAAATTCTAGCTTCTGGCCAAACGGTCATACGCAGTCTACTTGCCCTTAATGCGCAACTTGTGAGGTCGGAAGTAGCGAAGTGTGTCATGGCGTAGCGGAAATATCAGCAGTACGTCACATTACTCGCATAAGTTGCGCTTTAGACTTAAGAGGAATCTGTATGTTCGTATGTTTACTTTATAAAACTGATAGTTCCAGTCCTTGATTCTGATTGGTTGAGCTGCGTTCAAAGCCGTTGTAAATTACTCAACAAACATACACCTGTGAATGCATTACATTAGTATTACTGCGCAACTGCCGTTTGTGATTCTTTGTTGCTGCATGTGATGCTTAGCAACCTCTTTGGGACTACATTGCTTGGCGGAGGAATACATGTGTTAATAACGTTATATTTTTGTTGCTGGTGTTTATTTTATGACTAAAATAAATATTAAAATGAATATTTTTATGGAGTAACCATTTTATAAAAGCAATAAGCCCAAAAAGCTTATTGCTTTATTATAAAGGTTTAAATATGAATATTTTTCTTACACAAACTCATCGCTTTGCTTCATAAGGCCTTTATTAACCCCCGGAGCTGTGTGGATAGATTTTAATATAACTCCGATTGTATTCGTCTGAAGGATGAATGTCATACACACCTAGGATGACTTGAGGGTGAGTAAATCACGGGCTAATTTTCATTTTTAGGTGGGTTAAAACAACTATCCCTTTAAGTTGTTTTAAACCTGCATGAGTTTCTTTTCTGTTGAACACAAAAGAAGATATTTTCAGGAATAATGGTAATCAAACAGTTGACGGTAGCATTGCCTTCCATAGTAGGAAAAAAGATTATATGGGGCCCATCAACTGTATGGTATATTCCTGAATATATCTTCTTTTGTGCTCAACAGAAGAAGAAGAAAAAAGAAACGCATGAACAAGAAAGTTTTTCAGGTTTAGAAAAACATGAGGTTGAGCAAATGACAATTTAAAATTTTGTGTGAACTATCACTTTAAGGAAGCGAAGGAAATGAAGGAGTAGAAAAAAGGAAGAGGAAAAGAAAAGGTGCAGAAAAAGAAATAAGGAGAAAAAATAGACGAACAAAAGGGAGGAGATGGCGATTATGAAGAGGAGGAAATGATGGAGAAGAAAAAAGGAGGAGGATAGGATTGAAAAGGACAAGAACAAAAATTAGAAGATGCAGGAAGAAGACGAAAAAGATAAAGGAAGAGAGGACAATGATGAAGAAATAGGAGATGACAGAGAAAATGGAGGAAAGAAAAAGATGAAGAAAACAATAAAAGATACTGGAGGAGATAATAAAGGAGAACAAGAAAAGGGAACATCCTTGCTTCTTTTGCAAGCAGAGTAATGTCTCCTGCAGGGAATGACAATGTCCACATTTACCAGGAGCTGCTGAGGGATGAGCTGCATGATCAGCTTCTGTGGCCACTGGTCTGTATTTCTGAAACAAAATACACCACGTCAGTCTCTCTGTGCATCTCCACCATTTATCCTACATTATGCAAATCTGGGCCAAACGGAAGTCACTCACAGATTCTCCCCTTGGCTCACTTGGACCTGGCAGGGCAGGGAGCGTGTAAGTTTTGTGTTGGAGTCCATGGAGGAAGCCTTGGGCTTCTGCGGTGATTGATGGAGACAGAGGGAAAGGTGACAGGGGGAGGGAAAAAAGGAGAGGCAGAATAAGATGAAGAGGTTAACATACAGAGTAAAAAGACTTTGCTGGCAGAGATGGATGGTGGGACTCAAGGCAGGAGGTCTCGGTGAAATAAACAACCTGTGTGTGCAACTTCCACAACAAGAGAGATCTCACTGGCAACGGAACAGCTGCTACATTAATATGTCAATCAAAACAGTACAAGCAATGAGCAAACGAACCACAAAATAGCTAAATTTGTCTCAAGAGCCCTGCCGTTTTTAGAACAAAAGAATATTTCCCCCAAGGAAACATGTCTGATGGAACCTAATTTTCAGGGCTTCGTTTAGACAGACTTGTTGACTCATGCAAACAGCTATTCGATTTGAAAATATACCAGATTTGCACATCCTTACTACAAAACACCCTACAGTATCGCTGCAAAAGGACAGTGTGGATGAAAAGCAGGACTCATCTGCTGATCGACAGAGTTGTGGCGCAGAATTGCTATTGATTTAATTTACACAGCGCAGCTTGGCAGTGTTTGTGTTTGCGAATAGTGCGCGATGAGCTGTGTGAACTCATCATCCAGATGGTGACTCCGCAACAGGCCTCAGCAACGGAGCGTGCCGCCATGCTTGATAAGCACGCATTGGTTTGCTGGCATGTTATTGACCAGATGGTGATAATGACTACGACGTGTGCGTCTGTGTTTTTGTTTCCTGATCATTTGTGTTGCCCTATTGTCAAAACACAACACTTCAATAGTCGACTGTGTGTTTGAGAACATTCATTGCTAAGACGCCCCGAGATGATCTCGTGGCCATTGTGGAATGGTCAATAGAGCTTCATTAATCTAAAGAGAGGGCGTTCCCCATAAATCAAACAGAAATCAAGAAACATCATTGATTCCATTACAGTCTGTGCAAATGGCATCTCAGGCACAATGCCCAAGGGTCACCTAACAATACATCAATGAAATGCGACTAGATAGCTTTAACAGTTTCAGTCTTAGTGAGCGAATCAATCTTTTTCACACATCTAGAAAAGCCTGCATTTTATAGGTAAGTTATGGGAGCCTTTCAGGGAGATTAATTGAGACACTAACTATGTCTCATTATCCAGTAGGAAACCACAAAAAAAAAAACACCCCTCACACACCTGGTTGGTGCAGGCAGTTGTTCAGGACACAACTCGTACAACAGAAAGAATAGAAATATTTCCACACGCTGTCGTATCTTGCAATAGTGTTATTTAAAGGAGAACTCCGGGCAATTTTTAAGTTAATCTTGATCGTTATACCTTTGTGAGTTCTGTCTATAGATAAAAAAACTAACCGGATTAGTGCTTGCAACACGGAGCTGCTACCGCTAATGCCCATCGGGTTTGAATAAATAAGGATGACCGTTAAGAGGCACAAAAACACTCTTTATGAATATGCCCCCATAACTGCCGTTTTAGCTGAGTGGAGCTCTGGGCATTAGCGTTAGCAGCTCCGTGTTGCAAGCACCAATCCGGTTCGTGTTTTTTTTTCTATAGACAGTAGGCCTACTCACAAAGGTATAACCATCAAGATTAACTTAAAAATTGCCCGGAGTTCTCCTTTAAGTAGCCTATTATTTATATACTTTTTTTTTATATATACTACTACATTTTAATTTTAGTTTACATTTTAGTTTGTTTATGTGCTTTGTCCTTGTTTACTTTCTTAAATATTTAGCTTCAATTTATTTTTATTTCAGTAAGATTTTTTTTGTTTAAGGGTTTCATCTAATATTTCTTTTATTCCAGCTTTATTTCAATAAAGAAAATAATTTGTAATAGTTGTAGCTATTAAAAATTTAAAAAACCAACACTGGCTTGTTATTAGCAACGTTAAGAAAGGTTATTCATAATTTTGGGGCATTTTCTGTTCTTACTTGTACTAAACCATATAGTCCAGACTAATCACAGTTCAGTATAGAAATATTACAGTAGCTAGGTTCCCATCCACATATTTATTTTGAAAATTGTGATATATTGCGTTAAAAAAAGTGACGCAATCGCTCGCATAAAGCTTGCCAAAAGTAATGATTATAAATCTGTCTGGAAAAACCCCAGAAAGGAGACATTTTGATAACATTTTGATAATTAATAAACAAGTGATTTTTCTGTCAGTGTCAGCTGCAAAGATGTAGTTGAAAATGCTGACTCGTCACCTCCTCAGTGTAGTGGACGCACCTTTAGAGAGAAAAGGACGTTTCATACAGATTACATAATCAAAAAGAGTATTTGTTTTCGATTTGAATTGGTTCATTTAAAAGCAGACATTTCAAAATGTCTAGACATATTTCTAATGTCTGTGAGGCAAGTATACGCTGAGTTTCAGTTCACTTTTGTGACACAAGATGGCAGAAAGAGCCCCCTGGTTGTTTTCTTTATTTTACAAAAGCACAAAGTTTTGTTGTTATTGTCAGTGACACCAATAAAAGTAGACCCTTTACAGTTTCGAATGTTATTTTACTCTTGACCAAAAATGACGGAGTATTTTAAGTTCTTTCCGCTGTTATCAAGAAAAAATGACTGCGCCTGCTCCTCTAGGAACACTTAGATATGCACCAATGATAGAACATTTATCCAGGTTAACGTTGGAGCAAGCGGCCATGCAAAGTGTGCAAATGTTAGGCCACTACTAGGTTTCAAATGATAAGCCACAGTTAGGTTGATGAATGATAGGCATTTTAGACCTTTGAATAGACCTTTGAATTTCCTGCACGACGTCATGCAATTACCATATGGACCAGCTTTGTTACGATCTGTCTATGACTGCACGATTAATCGAATTTGAATCACATTTTGGCTTCCCACGATCAAATTCGCATGATCGTGCGATATTTAAAATGCGTCATTCCGTTCATAGAACACTCCGTATTAAATGTTTTGTTTTTTTGCAAAGCCAATCTAGCGCTCCGTAAACCACTGTCTGATCACGTTACTCCATGAGTGTGTCGGCGAGAGAGACCGAGTGTGTCGGCGAGAGAGACCGAGTGTGTCGGCGCGAGCGATAGTGTGCGAGAGACTTCAAATAACAATGACTCTGAATTTTATTCACCGACATCGGGATGTTGTCAGTGAAGTCATGGTACCACGAGAGCTGTGGAGAGGATAATGGCATCTGTGAGGAAGATGGTTATGTCTGCAAAGACTGCCTTTGAAGAAAATGCAGAAAAAGATCTAACTAGCCTGACTAGGCGATGTGGCGGTATAGCTACAGGAAATGTTTAGTTTTTTGTCAAAGATGTTATAATCTTTAACAAAATGTTTGACATTATTTGACCAGCATACACACACACATACATGCACACAAAAGACTTGTCTCGCGCAGTCGGATAATAGGTAAAAATAATTTGAACAGAAGATAATATCTCTAGCCTATCCTAATATTAATTATAAATACAATGTATATAAAATATAAATACAATATAAAATAATAATAAATTATTTATTTATATTTATTCTTTAAGGAGATGCACTGAATTTTGGTGAATAAGAGGACCTATTTTATTTTTGATGCACATATTTGTACATTAGCAGGAAAAGTAGCACAATATGGATGTGATAGCAGTTATAATTAGCCTATGTGACAATAAAATTAGTTTTGGTCAAAATCAACAAATAATCGTGATAATCATGATCTCAATATTGATCAAAATAATCGTCAATAGATCTGTCCGTCATGTACTACGTGACTTTGCCACTCCTAATTAAAATTTGGTCGACTAAGCGTCTTCTCATCGACTAACGTTTGGTCAATTATTAGGGGCCGCCCTACTAATCCCCATTCAGCAACAATTACCATGACATCACTAGTATAAGCTTCTCACCTCCTGCCATTCTAGAACTCCACTCCACGCCACAATCTTGTTGGCAACACCCTGCTGTGCCGCAGCCGGAGGCGCAGGTACAGCAGTCTGGAAAATAAGAATATATTGAAAGGGCAAGAGCATGATAAAGAGGAAGAATCCAAATGAAACAGTATCCACAGAAATACATTTCTCAAGTCTGACCATGCCAGGCTGAGTTGGTGGAGGTGTCTGCTGATTGTTGGGCTGCTGCTGAGGGGCCTGAGGAGGTTGCTGGTTGGGTGCGGGCGGGCCTGGTGGTGGGACTTGTGGTTGCTGTTGGGGCTGCTGAGGTGGGACTTGTTGCTGCGTTAACACTGGCGGTGACACTGTGGTAACTGTAGATAGGCTGGGTTTACCTCCTGGTGGGAGAACTGGTGGTTGGCTGAAAGGTGGAGTTGGCATTTGAGGAACTGCAAACAAAACCAAAACAACTCAGTAAAAGGTGTTTCAAATACAGAAAATAGGTAAAGCAGGAACAGCAGAATATCCAAGAAAATTTTACTCACATCGAGTATTCTTCTGCTGACTTGCAGCTTCTAACGCTTTCTGTGCTGCATCATGGGCAGCGTTTAGAGAGGGATTCTATGGGAAGAGTGTTTGTGTGCATGTAACAGAAGGACAACAGTCATGAGGCCTCATCATTAGTGTGCACAGCCTCATTTGAAAACAAAGCCAGATCTTTCCACTGAATACAAATGCATCCATGCACATCTTATCTACCACTTAGATCTATTCAAATGAGATTATAACAGCTGTTAGTCTTAATCTTAAGAATCAAAGTGAGGCTGTGTAATACCAATAATGTGCTTCCAATTAGGCACAGAAAGGTTCAGAATGAGTAGACTGCTCTACATCACTGAAGCAATGAGACAGAGCCAAAATTTAACCTTTTACTTCACCTGCCAATGGTAAGTAAACTGAAACAATTAAACCGCTCATTAAAACAGCATATATTTTTGTTGTCCCAATTTTCCCTGTGGCAAAGAGTGCTGACTGGCATCTCACTCAGAGCATCATATACATTTCTTGGATCTGAACGACTTTGAGATCTACCATGATTTTGTTACGCACACACTTTTTGATTAGACCTTTAATTTAATTGAAATGAATAATTCTATTAATTTCCATTAACTGACACACACCTGGTATGGAAGGGCTGTGCTCAACTGAGGAGGAGTCTGGGCTACAGTGCCCAGAGGAGAATGGGATACAGGCAGAGACTGAGGTGGCAAGACAGGTTTAAGGGAGACTGGACCAGAACCCCCTCCAGGAGCAACTGGACACACACACACACACACGTAAAAAAGCATTAACCAGAGCAAATCTAATACTAATAGAGGTCTAAAGGTATATTGTGATAATATGGCGATATGCATCGGTGATGTGAACGATATGTATTGCAATATAGAGTTAGTTGTATCCAAGTCACATCCTCATTTCTGTACCTCCATTTAAAGTCTATTCCCCTAAAACGTAAAGATTCAAAAACGGTCATAAAGGTCGTAAGAATAGTCAAACGAGCGGTTTAATCCAAGTCTTCTGAAGAGACATGATGGCTTTATATGATCAGATTTACTGATCAAAGCACATACTGTAGTAAACATGGACGTTCAAATGTACATGCGTGTGAGACCAGTGAGAACGACATGAGGGGGAGTAAATAAAGACAGCATATGAAATTTTGGAAGAACTAACCCTTTAAAGTTTGGGAACAGTCATTTTGATACACTTTGCGATTAGAACTGTGGTTGTACTGATCATCTGAAACGCATGTGCTGTAGTCAATGACAGTGCAGGCATACGTGTCTAACATAATTCTGTATTTTCAGCTTCAGAATCATGAATATTTTTATTCTAGTGTCACCATTTTAATCAGCAGTACATTTTTGCTCACTTTTTTATCATACGTCTTAGAAGAAGTAATAAGTAAATGTAAATGATTTAAAGTAGTAAACAAAATGTGGCTCAAAGTATTGCAATTGTATTGTGAGTTCAGTACAGTGAATTGTATTAATAGTCTCATTATACCCCTAAATAATACAATAAAATACTATTATCTCATATTCTCCCTTGTGCCAAAAGAGGGCTGTACATTGGCTGACAAAAACTGTTGAGGATATATCACAGCACATTCATAAACACATCAAGGCAAGTGTCTTTCTTACCAGGAAGTGCAATGCCCCTGACTAACACCATGTGAAAGGGGTCTTGACAGTAGTCTGGGTGTGAGGATTCTGGTGCACCTGCTACCGAAGATGCTCGTTCAAAAAGAGAGCGAAGCGCTGGAAGTTTCCTTGGGGCAATTACAGAAAAATGAATCCCCCGCTACAGCCACACAAAAAAAGAAAAGTTAAAATAAAAATGATTATCCCATTATAAATTCATTAACTACATATGATAAACAGACACCACCTATAAATAAATGGCTCAGCTTAAAATTTGGCAAGACTACACAGTGGGAAAATAACATTATAACACATCATGTTGTAGATATGATAGCATCCACCAGTATGACCAGTATCAAGGTACATTATATTACAGGGTCTATCATTACATCACATATAGGAAATAACGAACTGAACAAACAGGCAGATGCAGTGCAGACTCACGTCACGTATGATCTGGACCAGGCTGTCTGCAGTGCAGCCTGTATAACTGACGCTCTCCACAGCCGGTAGTAAGTATGGAGGAGAATTACACAGCAGCACACAAACCTTGTGGGTCTGACCACTAAAGAGAGAAACAATAGTTAAGTTTCCATCCACCTTTTTGTGCTATTCAGTTATCGACAATGTGAAAACGCTTTTGTTTTTTTAATTACGAAAATTTGCTGTCTCCAGCCTGTTTACATACAATTGGCCTTTTACCAATAAAATGGTGTGCGTGATGATGTCATCCCTAAAAAATCCCCAAATCTTAGTAAAATGGAGAAATAAGACAGCAGGATTTTGATTCCACAGAACAAGGTCAAGAACTCACATTTGCTCCCTCATCTTTTTGAAGTCGTCAAAGAGCTGCAGGGCCACAGCAAGACCCTCAGCTATGAGACTGCAGCTCTCTGCTCCGCCTCCCATGAATCTGTGTAAAAAGCATCATCGTAAAAGCTGCAGCATTTAAAATAAGAAAATCTTTAAAGCAGACATACACTCGTAACTAACTGATCATCTAAACATCCAATATCACAATTTTATCTCAGAAGAATTCCAATTGTAAAATGCAAATGTGATGGAAGCCCTTACTGGATGCTGTCAATCCAAGAGACAAACTCGAAAGCTGAGCTGGTTGGAGCGTGGCACTGGACGTAGGATTCTGGAGCACAATCCACTGTGTTGAAGACCACCAGTCCATACTGAGTGCCACCATACTGATAAAGGAAAAAGATAATTAGATGGGATATCTGAAATGCGTAATGCAGTAATGAAAAGAGAAAGTGTAAACAGCTTCATCCAACTCACATCTCCTCCAAAATCAGTTTCAGCAGGTGGTCCTCCATTAAAATACCTGTGATCACACAAAGTAGGTCGGTAAAGAAGTCTATCAAATGTCAGAATGAATAAACAGATGATGACTCTTACTCTATAGTTGGTAGTATGTAATTCTTCCGAAGTGATTCAAAATATGGACCAAGGTTTGCAGTTCCCTCTATGACAAACACTACATCTGACACCTGATTCAACCCAGACTTGGAGGTGGGGTCCATATGGGTCACCTTGGGTCTGCAACCAAGACAGACATTGGATCAATTTCATACGGAACATTTGCTGTAAGTATTAAATAACATTAGTGTAGTGCACTTGCCCTTAATGTTTAATGTGACTGTTGACTCTAAAGCGGTGTTATATATTGTTATTTTGTATTTTACTGTTATTTTATTATCATGTCTATTCTAAAACCTAGGGTTCCTAACCATGACATACACATTTGGCTGTGTCTCAAAACCTAACGTAGTCAAACGCTTACAAAGACTTTTTTTTTTTGGATGATTCAATCCGTATCAAAAAACTGATTTGACAGCCTCATTTTGGCTAATATATATATTTTCTCTTCTCATCCAATTAAACAGTAAATTCGTAGAAGGATAATGCAAATACAAATTAACTAAAACATACAATGTGAACACATTTAAGTCTTACATATACAAGTCTTAGCATGTTAGTTAGCCGTTATCCTCAAATGCTAATTTAGCTCATGTGTCTTACCTGCTAGTATAAGTAGATCTGACTTTTAATAAGAATAAAACGGACTGATATAGTCATTGACATTGATTATATGTACACCAGCCGCCTTTAGTTGTATCATGAAAGCTGCATCTGAACGTTCATATGGTTCGTAATGACAACAAATATCGTGATTTCCGCTCGGCAATCGACAATCCGGTCTGGTCTTGGATCCAGAAAATGAGAGATGGACCAGGTTGGTGAATCGATTTATGACAGATCGATTTTTTCTACCAAAAGTAGGCTATGTACATTTCAAACCCACCTCAAACATAACTAGGCATCCATCAAAAAAAAAAAAAAAATCCATCCATTATTTGTTCTATATATGTCTTTATTAGCAACTTACTTAGTTTTACTTACCTGAACCTTTTGTTCAATCTGACGTTAAATTATTAAGTATTATTTGTGATGTATACCTGATGCTTTTTGTAATGCGTTTTCATTGTAATGCACTTAAAGATGCATTTATTTTAGGACAGGTCTAAAAGGCCTATATTATATTCACCTGCTATGTCTAATCTGGCCGCCTGCCTAGATACAGAGCTGAGCTAATTATATAAATAGTAATGGGCATTACAACTGGGCTTTACATTATTTTACTTTAATGAGAAATAAAAAATGTAAAAATCGTATATATCATAAACGGACATTAGGCTATTATATAATATAATATATCATTATCATCATTATTATAGGAGGCATACAACGTTTTCTAAATGTAAGAGCAATCAACTAAGTAAACAGTAGATGTCACCAAAGTCAAGCAGCACCCAAAAATAAATTACAAACCGTTTGGAACTGTTTACGATTGGATAATAATAGGCTGCTATAGGCTAACTGGGTCATTCTATGAAAATGGTGGCTTTTTGAACAGACAACTTTTTAAAAATGTAATTCTTTTTTTTATACCAAAACCTATAGTCAGATAATAGTCAACCTCTTAACATTATAAATCAACTTAAATGACAGCTTAATGCATTTTTATATTTTTACTACATTACATTCAAAAATGCTTGTGCTGCTTTTTTGTCACTGGTGTTACCTATATTTTAGATGACAATTCAGGCTTCCCAGAATGTAATTTGACTATTTCATTTGCATACATAATCATATAAAGAAAAAGTTAATGTAATATTAAGAAATTGTCTTAATTAGTAATAATTTACTTTAAACAGGCATGTGTAAAGTTCTATTGTGTGACATTTTTCTATTTCTACCATTGTGTTTTTTGTTGTAACATTAGAAATAATTGAGGTTGAGTGTTCAAAATTGAATGATCATATCCTTAAAATGCTTACTAATGAATGCGGCAACAGTTAGGTAGATACAAAAAGCATATTCTATGAAACTGGGCAACTCTGATGCCAGAAAACCAATATGCCATGCGGTAACACCAGTGACGCAATGTAACACCAGTGACATATCTGTCGAAAGGAAAGCAATTTTATGTGTTTACAATATTAAAACAGTAATGAAATGCTAAGAAGTCTTTATTAATATAATTGTTGAGGCAGTTCTGTTTTTGTTTGTTTGTTTTTTGACCAATATTGCACGTGGACTCTAAATTACTGTCCGGTTATGTTACCTACACAAGTCAGTCCAGTCTCCGCTACTTCACTTAATATAAGAAAGGAGGAAACAGGTAGCAATTGGAGAAAGAATCATGTAGGTCGGTATGCAAACTGTTTCCTGTCCCCGTTGCTCTTTACTGCAAGAATGTGCATAATTACTCAGACGGCCCCGAGTGACCCAACCTGCTGTCAAACGAGAACAGCGAGCCGCAAGCTAAGTGGCCCTGAGGCTCTCATGTTCGCTCTTATTCCAACAATAGAATATATTCTCCAGCGAGCAACGAAGAGCATCAAGTTCGTCATATTTAAAACCTCCCATGCAAACAATGCTCTGAATCAGTTTAACCCATTTGAAGCTATTCTCTTACACCCCCTGGCTGACTTCCTTTGCTTTTCACGGTCAGTAGCCTAAACAGAAAAGGGTCCCTAGGGTTAGTTATGATTGTCCGGAACTTAGGGCCAGTGTCCTGTGTCCAAATATGAGGATTTTTTTAGAGATGCATTTACTGTGCTCTATTCCACATCCATCTCCAGGGAGTTTTCTTTTGTGGAGTAGGACAATTTGAAGGCTTTAGCTCAGCTCTGTGATCTAGGGTGGCATTCGATTTTGATGATGAACAAGTAAACAGCAGAAAAGAAAAATCCACTGATAATCTTTACTTCATATGATTGACAGCATCACACAGCCCAAATATTGACAGAATTTCCAATACACTAAAACATGATTAATTATCCTATTTAATTATTACTTATAAGGTTGCCTATATGTTACCTAAAACATGTTTCTGCCCATTAGATAAATAGTAGAATAATAGTCTATGATTTACAGGATGATTGATTTATGATTTATTATAAGTAGTCTTGTTAAATATGGTTATAGTTTAAAATAAATGTTTTCACTGTGATGTCAAAGCTGAATTTTCAGCATCATTACTGCAGTCCTCAGTGTCACATGATCCTTCAGAAATCATTTGATGATTTGGTGCTCAAGAAACATTTCTGATTATCACAGTTGAAAAATAGAAAAGAATAAAAAACAAAACAGTTTTTATTAAAAATGTTGTGGTAATAATGTAAAAGTCCTTACTGCCTTTTTGATCAATTTGCATCTTTGCTGAACAAAAGTATATATATATATTCCTGAGAACCAAACTTTTTTTTTGTTTAAAGATATTTTATGCTAATAAAAGGACAGTTTTTAAGAAAAGAAAAAAGACATTTAGGCAAAAAAATAATAATTTAACTAAACTTTATATAAATAATAATTCATCACATTTATATAGCGCTTTTCTGGACACTCAAAGCGCTTTACATACAAGGGGGGAATCTCCTCAACCACCACCAATGGTAGCCATATTGCGCCAGAACGCCCACCACACACACCAGCTTACTGGTGGAGAGGAGACAGAGTGATAAAGCCAATCAGTATATATATGAGGATGATTAGGAGGCCATGATGGACAGAGGCCACTGGGCAAATTTGGCCAGGATGCCGGGGTTACACCCCTACTCTTTCGAAAGACATCCTGGGATTTTTAATGACCACAGAGAGTCAGGACCTCGGTTTAACGTCTCAACCGAAGGACGGGACGGGATATAAAGATGATTCTTAATATGTAATGAAAGATATAACAGAATATGTGGGTAAAATGAGTAGTCCCATTCTGTATGTACTGTATATCCTCCTGAGAAAGAGGACATCTCTAGGGCTTTTAAGAGATACCAAATGTTTGGAGGTTTGACCGTAAAAACTCCCTCTCCTTGGTCTTTAAAAATGACTGACATTGACTGAATGATCAAATCTACCACTTTTATGGTAGGCCTCCTCCCTCTTCCTGTTCCCAGAACAAATGGGAGGAAAGGGGGGAAATATTGTAATGAATGAAGAGGCCAATTCCTTTTTATTTGTGCTGCACACACAAATGTAGATGCTCTTGTGCATCATTAATGAGGATTTGTTAGCATAAAGTGGAAAATGTATCACTTTAAATACACATTCATTTGCCAAATTTGAAATTTCATCCCAATAAAAAAAGAGAAAAGAACATGCATGCAAATATGCTTTTGTTAGAGATGTCCGCTATCACCTCTTCTGCATCACTCTGGGCATAGTCCACTTATCAAAATTACACAAAATGTTGTCTTGTTACTGGATGTCCGACATTATTCTCAGGAGAGGTGTCCTCCAGGTGGCACTGATTAAAACACGCGGCCCTTACTGGTCCTCTCTGCTGGGGGACAAGAGCCATCTGGAACTCACAACAGGCGACCAGAGAGTCCAGTACACGCCCAAATACACCACCACTATCTGGGTCACTGGGACTACAATGGCATATCTCCAAGGTACATTTAACAGGGCACAGGAGAGGAAAAACAGGTGCACGATCACGTACACATCACCCAAATACGGCTACATTAGACTAATATTTTCCCAGAATATTCATGGTTGTCATTACAAAAACGAATCTCAATTTCAAAATGGATGTCTCCTTTCCCTGAGGCTGTGAAAATGAACATAGCATTCTCCATTACACTCACAGCTATTAGCAGTAATGATAATTGCACCATGTTACTAATTTCAGTCTATCGCTTTTTTTTCAGAGTGATAAAAACAGCTCTACACCACACCCGCTCCTCAAGTTTTTCTCTTCTGATCTCTCTCTCTCTCTCTATCCCCCATCTCTCTTTCTGCTCAGTGAGCCGGGTGAAATATCTTTCTGACTAAATGATTTTTTTGCACTGTGGGAACGTTGCCATGGAGACTGCGGCTCCCCCGACCCCTCAGCGTGTGTGTGTGTATTGGGGAATGGGTAGTTGTGCTAACTAGCGTGTCTTCACCTCAGCACTGTCTCCGGTTGTGCAGTTCTCATGTTGTTCTCACACTCACAGTGCCTACGTGTTGCAGATGCACGTCCCGGTGTGCATGAATCCTGATTGCTCTTTCGTTTACCTATGCGATATCCTCCACAAACACTCTGCACGACATCCTTGATTTCGGGTTTGATACAATCTCTATCGACAACATTTGTGGCATACTGTTAATTGTTAATCTGGTTATTTTAGTGTTAAGATACGGTCACATTAGCAACATTTTGGCGAAATTTTATGGGCAAAAAAGGCCCATTGTCTATTGTTAAAGTCAGCGTGACAGAGGTTGTAATAGTCTTTTATGACTATAGTCTATTGTGATGTGAGTGAAACGGCTTCTCGAACAAGAATAAATATAGGGCGTGACTTAATTTATCCATTGGAAATTGATTGGATGGTTGTGGTTTGCTGCTGTGATGTCATGTGAGTGACAGGTTGATCCCGCCCTCACACAGTAAACAAATCACCAGAGAAGAGATGTCGCTGCAAGAGGGAGAGAAAGTTATTCTGATTAAAGATTATGAGGGCACATGCATTAAAAAAAATATATAATGATGTGCATGGATATATAATTTATAATAAATACTGCAATATTCCATAAAAAAAATTTAATTTTGATTTCATGGTGACTTTAATAGTGTAGCATGTAGCACAGCTCACACAGAAGTCACTATCAAACCAAGCAGCCGTATATTGGTAAATGTGGAGAATCCGTGTGACCAACTTGAACCCATGTGAAATTGGAGAAATCTTTGGCCCTCACATGAAATTTGCAATTGTGTGGATTCCTATTGAAATTAATACACTTCACCTAAGAAAAATCGCAGAACAATGGTAAATGTGACAGAGCACATATATGGAAGCTTGTTTCCACCACAGAATAAATTTTTTTTAAAAGATAATTGCAACTTTTTATCTCACAATTGTGTTTTCATTCAATTCTGACTTTATAACTCGCTATTCTGACTTCTTTTCTTAGAAATGTGAGATAGCCTATAAACTCGCAATTGCGAGTTATAAAATCCAATTCTGAGGGAAAAAAAAAAAAATTCTCAGAATTGCGAGTTTATAACAAGCAATTCTGACTTTATAACTCGCAATTTCGAGTTTATATCAAGCAATTCTGAGATAAAAAGTTGCAATTACCATTTTCATTTTTTTATTCTGTGATAGAAACAAGCTTCCATACAGCACCTTTAAAGTGTTGTGACATTAGCATTTTTGCAGGCAGAAAATATCAATAGTGTAGCGATATAAGAAGCGTAGCTCACACAAAAGTCGCTTTCAAACCAAGCAGATTTCTGTTGGTCAATGCAGCAAAATCTGTGTGGGGAAACTTCGCTCTCACACAAAATTCCAGATAGCGTCAATTAGTATCGAAATGAGTTGATTTCGCTAATGAATACGCCGAACAGTGGTAAATGTGCCCGCACCTTTAGATGATGCATCATCGTGGTAACAAAGATGTAAAATTACAAATAACTACTGTGTAACCATCAGTAGCCTACATTTTACACTAAAATTATCGTTGCTGTACTTAAGAAACTGAGAATTTTCACATTTAATATTTGACCCCATTTACTTTTATTGTAAGAGCATCACTAGGCTACATGAATTTTTATAGTAACAAACATTATGCCACATGCCATTGATTGAATCTAACTTATATTGAAGCTGAATAAAGTAATATTCATTTTAATTCCATTCCCCTATATTCTCCACCTGGCTATTCTCAATCTTTTATCGCTCGTTTGTCCTTGGGGCCAGTTACATAAACCTTGGCTTGTAGCCTACCACAAGTTAGACATCTCATTGGTTATAACTTTTTACTGGTTTTTACTGGTTATAAATTTTTTTTGTCAATTGCATATGGTCAAATTTGAGAAATGAGTTCTTAAGACACATAATGGCTGTTTATGTAACTGGCTCCCGGTCTCTTGTTGCTTTTCTCCGTAGCACATTACTAATTCCCTGCACCTTCCTCTCTCGTCCTGTATCTGTGTGTCAGAGAGTGCTGACTCTGGCTCTTCTGCGTACAGTGAGGCTCGGATGAACAGTGCATTAGACTAGTCAAGATGGAGGCCGATGAATCAGGCAGTAACAAACCATCTAAGAATCACACCACATGGGTGCAATTAACGCCAGGGAGTTTTGTGACCGGAAAAGCCATAAAGAAACGACCTGATGTGAAGAACGAGGCTGAGGAGGGAAGGGCCAGGTTTGATTTATGTATATGACACGTGTGATTGTGAGTGTGTTTACATGCCTATGGAAATGCAGAAAAACAGAAGCATGTACGCAATGCTGCACACTGCGTTTATATAACGTGGGCCCACACTAAAAAATGTATGATGGTAACTAAATAATTACACACATGTTAATGCACAGCAGGGGGGTGAGAAACAAAGAAAGAGGTAGACAGAAAAGTCAAGGTGATTCACAAACTACATTAACCCAGACAGCTGTATCACGCAAACACATCGCAATGATTTTTCATACATGTTTTATTTCAGCCATCATCGCTCCAGCCTTAGAATCATCACCTTGTCATTCACATAATCATCCTCCTAACTGTTTTTGGGGGATTTTTTTGGGATTATTTTTATTTTTTTCAATTTTGTTTATTTTTTTCAGCTGAAATGTTCTCGCCCTGACTGCATTTTATTTTTTTATCTTGCTCTAAGTCTCAGCATAATCTGAACATATATAAAAAAGTAAACCTTTTTAAAGAAAACTAAAAAAGCAAACAAACAAAGAAAAATATACCCAGAAACTGTAATACCATTTCAAAGAGGATATACAATATTAACAACATTAATCATCAGTGTTGTGATGATATCGAACAGGTTGCTAGGTCAACATGTTTGTCATTAGTAGTGTTAGTATCAAGCTCATCGTCAGATTTTTGTGTTGAGCATCACTTATTAAATTATCATTGCATCAAGTTGACATCATCCATGTTAATATAAGCATGCAAACACATTTCCTCAGGATCATTCAGAATTGCACTGACATAGAGAGACAGAGGAAAGAGGGGAGACGAACAGAGATAGAGAGAAAAATATGGGCTGGGCTGAACTGAAGAGAAGGCTATCATCAAAGTTTGTACTGTGTGGAAGCTGATGAAAGGGTCAGAGGTCACTCCACAGGGGTTGTGCCTCCACAGTGTAAGATCTAAGGCAGCAGAAGAGATGGGCATGGAGACAGGAGCTGGATAGGGCTGAAGACTGCAGGTCGATACCACATCCACGTGTATGACGGAATCAATGGCCTCTTAGAAAACAACAAGAGCTGATATACGATAACGGACTGAGGACTGAGTGCACACCGGCGAGAGCGTGTGTGTGTGTGTGTGTGCGTCCTGAGGCCTGGCATGTGATTAATGATAGAAACCGAGAAAATATGAGCTCAGGGGAGTTCGATGGGAAATAATTAATTATACTGATGTACATTTCAATAACATGAATATTAGTGATTGATAATGCAGTATTCCTCAACTGAGGGATGTGTGCGGTAGCATTGGCAGTGGTTGTACTGTGATATTAAAGGGATAGTACACCTAAAATTTTAAATTCTGTTATCAGTTATACACTGTCACGTCTGCATGACTTTCTTTCATCTGCAAAAAAAGATATTTTGAAGAAAGCCAATAACAACATTAACTTTTTGACTATCATCTTTTTTGTTCCACAGAAGAAAGTCATGCAGGTTTGGAATGGCACGAGGGCGATTAAACAACGACAGGATTTTCATTCTTGGGTGAATTATCCTTTTAATAGCGGCAGTGACCCTGGATTTCAAGGGTGTGTGAATTGAGCGTCTTGGTCACTATGTTTCTGACCAGAGAAGCAGCGACCTGATTGAGCAAGAAAAAAAAACATTGCATCTGAAGTCAGTCCATAATGTGAAATTATCTCATGGCACTAAAACGATAAGACATGTCCCCCTCTTTGTCTCTGTTTGCAAGGAATGCTCAGACAGAAAAGATAGTCACATTAGCCAAAATATATGAAGAGAACCAGTTTGTTTTTTCCCTTTTTCTTTTAAAGACAATGAAAAACGTCCAACATTTTATTCCTCGACAGCTGTGGCCACCAGATTTGTCCCCTCGTACACACAGAGCACATTTACAAAAAAAGAAAAGCACATCCAACACGAGAACACAGATCAGGCTAGGGACACGTTTCAGTGACGAGCTGGTTAGGAACACAACAGAGACAGGTCACTACCACATTCTACTGAGAACGACCGAAACGCGCGTCTGAGAAACAGACCCTGTCCCTACCAAGTGCAACAGGTCCTACACAAGAAATAGCTCCTCTAAGACACAGGACAGGAGACACTTGATTGTTCAAAACGAGATTTTCTCTGTGCAGGACAAAGGACGGGTTGAGGGAATTGGAGACGTACACGGGGTTACGGTGACACATACCGACACACGGGCATACGCGCGCGCACACACAAACCGACAAGCCAACGCATAACGGCACAAAAAACGCACTCCCACAAACACATAGCATACATGGGAGGAAAAAGAGGATCAATGCGTGCGTCTTTCCGAAGCGGTCCTCTTGGCAGAAGGATGATGGAGAGCACACACTTCCTCTTTT
The DNA here is from genome assembly GCF_949152265.1 of Phoxinus phoxinus. Lineage (NCBI taxonomy): Eukaryota > Metazoa > Chordata > Actinopteri > Cypriniformes > Leuciscidae > Phoxinus > Phoxinus phoxinus. The sequence continues at coordinate 27,226,430 of NC_136876.1, forward strand.
GAAATTAAAAACGTTTAAGAGAACCCAAAAAAATATCCTGGCATGGTACAAAAATAAAATACTATGGCCAGATCGTTTCCCCCTAGGATATGTTTCCAGGAAGTGCACACAAATCCAAGGTCCGTCTCAGTTAGGGTCCTCTGGCAATATTTGAAATCAATGATAGCTCCCTTTGTAAAAGTTCTCAAGGGGATTCAGTCTGCCAGTGTGTCCAGGTCAGGGAAACATATTCTCAAACCATTTCCTTCCGTATCTGGTAGAACAAGAAGAATGGCTGGACTGTAGTAAACAAAGGAATAAGGAAACACTGCTTATCTCAATGAGCTCCAAGCAGAAGGTGATACAAATGTAAAAGGCAGAGGGACATATTTCAATACTGCACGACATGATTTGGCCAACGCATCCGTCCTTATTTCTCCTTCTCCAAATGGCAACGGTCATAAAGTAGTCCTCCTCTCCAGAGAAACAGGAAACAGTTGCAAGGATTCTGCATTGGCAGAGAAGACCACTCCGAGAACTTGCAGCTACTTGTCCGACTGAAAACACTTTCTAGAGATTTTCTAAAGCTACACACAGACACCCGTACAAACTCACATACGCACATGCGCTCACACATACACAGAAACATTCGTGGTCCATAATCTATCAGGTCTCTCTCCTGATTATAATTTTTTTTAAGTAATTAAAATCTCTTTTTTTGTAGGCTCACTTTTTTAAATAACTAAATAAAGATTATCTATTTAAAGTGGGAATGTTTGTCATATTTCCCCTGAATAAATCATGAATATTTTTACTTTAACATCATTCCTGAAGCAAAACCATCCATGCCAGTTGTTTAGTTATGATTCCATGTGTGTGTATGTCTGTTTGTGTTGTTGTGTATGCGGATGTACCTGTGTGTGTAAGCGAGTCCGATCTAGTCTAGGTGTTTTTCTATAAATTGTGTTGGGTCTGCAGGGTTGATTTAGAGGAACAGCACTGATGCAAGCACAGTCTCTCTTCTCTGGTTCTTTCTTGATGAAAAATTATTCACAGGTGAAAAGAAAGAATGTATTTCTGTTGCTAAAAAGATAGTGCTGACCTGAGGATGAGAAAAAGAAAAAAAGATAAAAAAAGCACTGTTAATCATAGAAACACAAACTGTAAGTTACATAAACACAAACTACTCCAGTGAATGGCTGCATTCACACAGTGTTTTGGATTGACAACTGCATTAACTACCAGGTGTGACTGTTAAATAGCTTAGAAGTGCATTCTGTCAGTATGAACAAATAAATAAAAAAATATCAAAAGATATTGCCTTCTTAAATACCAAAAAGTATTGTCACAATTGACATGAGTAAAAAAATAATAAAATAATCTAATTGAGGAGCAAGTTAATGTGTCAAATCTTAATTAACCAATAGTGGCTTCAAATGCTGTTTTTATTTATTTATTTTTAGACAGCAGAATTTGGGTCACAAAACTAGTCTTGCTTGCCTAGCTAGACCTTCACACTGACGGCTGAAGTTCTGGACTGCATGGCAGCTTTCATTGGCCCAAGAGGATGTCTGACTGACATGTAAAGCAACCAATCACAGTTTGTATCGTTTAGCGTCATATTTAGAGGAGTGGGAATGTACATTTTATTTCACATACTATAGCCAAACCAGAGTTTTGTTTAGCCTGATAAGCGCTTATATTCACAGTTGTAAACACAATGGCTTTCTTCTTCCATGAGGGGCATCACCACAGTTTCCTGGCGGACCGTTAAAGATCCTGACATGCACGTCTTCCGGAAACCCTCTAGACTTCAACCAATCAAATGACGACTACCAAACTACCGAAGTGTTTCCCATGTTGTGTGCCATATGGAACTGTCCATAGGCTTTAAATCTGAGGCAGAGACTATAACAAATCAAGCCAATTTAGTTAAGGAATGCAGTTGTGAATGAGAAAACTGTGTGAACATAACCATTTGGCACTCTAAAACATATATCAAACATATCCTGTTGCTGTGTGAACATAGCCATTGATGTTTTCAGTCTGTGTTATTAGTTCACGACTGAAATATGAAGTACTCTAGTGCAACCCTATGATGCATTCACCCACACAGATCCCATATGTGAGGAAGTATTCTATTTACGGTGTGTGTGTGTGTGTGTTTATGTTGATGTGTGTATACTCACATCTCTACTCAGAGTGAGGGCTGTCCACCACTATGTGTGGCTTAGGGGAGGCTGTGGCACTCTTTGACACATATGCGTTTATGGATTTCTCCTGGGAGGGTAAAAATCAATGAACATACATGATTATTCAGAAGGTGATTTGGTACATATAATGCATTACAAATGTAATTCACAATTTATTGTTTCTTTTTATTAAGAGCGGTCAGTATAGAATTTATGATATATTATAACTGTGGTTACATAGTTATAATACATCATAAATTCTATACTGACCAATTAAACTTAAGAATATAATGAATATCAAACATGACAAATGCAATGGAATTTTTTATTGTGTTTTAATAAGGTATTAATGCATTTAACACCATTGAACTGTATGATTGACCATTACATTTTTACGTTTCCTTCTCACAAACAAAAATGTATTTAAACTCAAATCTCATGTCCATTTATTTATTTATTTATTTGGTGCGTCTCCATGCAACGAGAAAAATTATGTGCGATCAGTCGCAAAATAAACCGCTTCAGGGGTCCTGATCCTGCTGTTGGGATTTAATATGAAATACATTAGCACTTACAAATAAATCTTATTTATATAACCAGGAGAAAGATAAGTATTACACTGATTAAGATTATAAGGTATATCATAGGGCATTAGGAATGCATTAACATGTATTATGAATACCATTATTATAATGCATAATATATACAGGCTTCAAGGAAAGGGCTTCCCGGAAAGGTTATTTATTTATTGGACTTCTTTCTTTCTAAATTTTCTTTTAGTCTTATCAAGTGAAAGCAACATTTTAGTAGTTTATACAAATACCAGTGAAAATTTGACAGCACAATTTCAACACAACAGTATTCATCCTTCAAGAAATTGAAGTACTACATTAACTTATTGCATAATAAACAAAGAAAAGTAGCATTTACGCATTTTTCAATGAAATAAGCATTACTTTAAGAATTTTTTTTTTCATATACAGTCATTGAGTGAGTGGTCCGCTCTTTTTCAAGCCAATGTTGTCTGATTAATACTGTCAACATAATAGGCAGCAGCAGCTCTATTAGACTGTACCGTATTTACACCGCAAGGTCTGATGCACACATCCACTATTTAAAGGACATGCATGCAAATAATAACTACCTACTGTTACTTTTGACAACCCTTAGTTAGTCCTATTTAAGACGTGAACCTGCTCGAAGGGTGTTCACTCATAAGGACAAATGGGTATCAAAATGAAGGATATGCATAGAGGGCACTGCCTATACACAACAACGCACAGAGTACATTGATAGATTTTCACATGCTCAACACACACACACACTCCATACGGACACGCTGTCTACCTCCACCAGCTGGTGCCAGTGTTCAATAGGCTTGCGGGGATTCGCCAGCATGGCTGTCCAGTGCTCCCTTCCCGGCCCATCAGCATCACTGCCCACACGGCACATCCCAATTACCTCATTATGACCGATACTGAGAGAGAGAGAGAGAGAGAGAGAGAGAGAGAGAGAGAGAGAGAGAGAGAGAGAGAGAGAGAGAGAGAGAGAGAGAGAGAGAGAGAGAGAGAGAGAGAGAGAGAGAGAGAGAGAGAGAGTGGGAGGGAAGGATTGAATTAATGCAGTTAGGCTAAGAAATGAAGGAGAACCACAGCACAGTGCATCCATTACAACAAATGGACGAAAGAGAGAGAGAGAGAGAGAAAGAAAGATGGAAAAGAGACAGGAGAACATAAGGAGCGAGAAAGCACAAAGTAATAAGATATAAAATCAGGCCTAATCGACATCATATAATTAGAAAGATACAGACAGGACCTTCGTATAGCAACCTGCACATTAAGACACACACACACACGCACACACACACACACACACAGAGAGAGAGATTCCACATGCAGCCCTTTAATTACGAAGACACAGACAGAGAGATCACATAATTACACAGATAAACAGAGAACAGAAGGGGAGAGAGACAGAGGTACATTCCAATTACTGAATTAAAGAGATAAACAAAATGAGGCGGGAGCACAGGGAACGGATTGAATGATTCGAGTGAAAATTTGTCACAAAGGACAGATGGGTTTTCATTAATGATATAGGTCTACTGATTACCAATGATAAAGAAAACGAGAGAGAGAGAGAGAGAGAGAGAGAGAGAGAGAAGAAGAAGAGAGAGAGCTGTCATAATCACTTAATTACTCGAAAAGTGAGTATGAAAAGCTTCTTGAGTGAAGGTGGAATAACAAATGGATCTAATAAGTGGAACTTAAAGGATAATTCCGGTATTTAACACCCTGAGTCTATATTGTAGTTTGTTTTGGATGAACAAGAGTGGTGGACAACATTTTTTTGACAATGGTTTCTCTCTCGAGTTTTTGACTATAAAAGAATTGGCCATGGACCCATTTAACATTGGAGTCAATGTGCATGTCCGAAAATGTCATTAAAACAGCCAATAATGTTCGTTTACAAAACTGTTAAACTCACCGAGTGGTTAGTGGTGTTCGTTGATGATTATAAACAATATATCATCGCAATATATGATTCCAATCCGTTTATTTTGCTATAGTGGAACTATTTTTTCAGACACTTCACAACTGTGTAACTTCCGCTCAATATTTTAATCTGAAGCGTTAGCACACTCCCGACCACTTGATGGCGATAACCGATGTTTATGTCTCGCGGGACACTCACGGTCACAGTCGAGTTCAACTTCATATTGCACTGGTCAGTGGTCACGTCTTTCAATATTTTCAAGGTTTTGTTTGTTTATTTCGCTTACTCTCCTGGAGCACAGTTGCTCTGCTCGCTAGCCTTATGAGAAACGGAAGCGAGCAAAAAGACTACATCGACCAAATGTAAACAGCCCCCTTTCCCTTTCCGGTAGCGCATTTATATTAACAAGCACTCAGTCCTTCAACAGAATTCAATGGGATTTTACAAAATGACGAATAAAACACGACAGAAACTGTATTTCGCAACACTTTTTGTTTCTGGAACATCAACGAACACCACTAATCACTCGGTGAGTTGCACAGTTTTGAAAACTAATGTTAAAGGCTGTTTTAATGACATTTTCGGACATGCCCATTGACTCCAATGTTAAATGGGTCCATGGCCAATTCTTTTATAGTCAAAAACTCGAGAGAGGAACCATTGTCAAAAAAATGTTGTCCACCACTCTTGTTCATCCAAAACAAACTACAATATAGACTCAAGGTGTTAAATACCGGAATTATCCTTTAAATAAATCGTTACTCTTGCATTTACTGTTGATCAGAGACTAAATTAATTATAATAATGCATGTTTACTTAAAAGCTAGTGTAAAATATATATTCAAGAAAAAATATATAGTTGTGATTTCTGTTGTGATAGGGCTGGATTTGTATAGAGACAATATGATATAACTGTATGAAGACCTACTTTGATGAACATCAAACAACAACTAACCTATTGCAGTAGTGATACTTAGTAATTTCACAAGAGTCCCTGGAACTGTTTTTATTTATAAATGTACTCATTTATATATGTTTTTAATGGTGTTTTTTATATATATTTTTCACCTAGGCTGCAATATATGCTGTAATATTGTTAAAAAAAAAAAAAAAAAAATTACAACTGTTTTCTACATTAATATATTTAAAAATGGAATTTATTTCTCTGATGGCAAAGCTGAATTTTCAGGATCATTACGCCAGTCTTCAGAGTCACATGATCCTTCAGAAATCATTCTAATTTGATGATTTGCTGCTTAATCAGCATTTATTATTATTATCAGTGTTGCTGTACTGCTTAATATTTTTTGTCGAAACGGTGAAACATTATTTTTAAGGATTTTTTGATGAATAGAAAGTTCATAAGAACAGCATTTATCTGAAATAAAAATTTAAAGTATTAATTTCTTTAGTAAAATGATTTGTTCAGATGGTTCAAACAAACAGGTTTAAATAAATGGCTCACCAATTCACTTGAGCTCCGGAATCTATTTTCTAAAATATCGAGTTAAATGCTGCTGTGCACTGTGTTTATACAGTTATATTAATCATTTAGTTTTTTTTATATATATAAATGTATTGTTCTAATTTAATGCAGTCACCCTAATTCAGATCTTCATTTTGTGACAGATAAACACAGCTCTGATAGTTAAACAACTGACTTGAATTCAACCCCTTAAATATCTTCAATGTAGCTTGTACTGTAGATAACTACTTTCTAAAAGGATAGCTTGACTGTAGCTTAACTACTTAAAATTATTAGTAGTTACTGCCAGTAAATCAAGTTGTGAAGACTTAAAACAAAGTCAAAGTGTTGCAAAAATCCTGAAATCAAATGAATAACATCATGAATAACGTTTTATGAAGCGTCTGCATGCCAAGAACAACATTCATTTAAATACAGAAACATTGCAAAAGATTTTTGCATTAAAGGTTTAGCATATCATATATACTGCATGTAAGAAATGACTATTATCCAACAGATAGCGCTTCTGAATGGAGCGTTTAGCACAGATGGCATGCAGCAATGCTAAGAGCAATTCATCAGGCGTTATCTGTGGCTCACAGATGAGCGGCTTCATTAGGAGGGGCTGGTGGTGTGCCGCGTGCCATTGGGGAGAGATGGAATCACGGAGAGCATCGACAAACACATTTGGGGAACTCGGATGTGGATTTCCTTAGCACTGAAAGAGATTCTTAAAATAGAACCCGATGCACGATTTGTATGCACCTGATTTTCACAAGGCATATTTTGTTCCACAAAAGTATACAAAATATGGGCATACAAATGGGATTAGATGATACACACCTAGCAGTAGGTACTGTATACGTTCTTTTAGAAAAGTGAAAAACATAATAACGGAATAATATAAAAGCTGGACATAAATGCCACTCTGAAGGTCTATCGTACTGAAGTGCTGCTTGAAGAGGAGAGCCACGCACACACACACGCACACATACGCACACACACACACACGCGGTACCCACCAGACAAGAAACAATGGCTGTTACAGAATGTCTCACCACCAGACATTACTGTCATTAGTATTAGGCCATCAATATTCATGAGATGTCTGTCTTTATGCAAAACAGTGCAGACGTCCACCAGGAATAGTCTGACACACAGGGGCATAAGGCCCAATGTTCAGTGGAGCGCAGACACATACAAATTTGTGCAACAGGAATTCTAATTCACCAATTTAAACAACAAACCATCTTATCAGTATCAGCCAAATGCCTGAAAAGATCATTTATTCAGTTTTCATTGCTAATTTCTCAAACAGCGTACTGTAGTAAAATGCACAGTGCAGGTCTAGACTGAACATTTTAATTAAGTTACTTAATTCATCTCATTAAAAATAGTTTATTAAAGGTACACTATGTAACTTTTTTTTGTTCAAAATTAACAAATAAGTCAATACATCATCAATCCTTGTTCCAAAACATGTTTTTGTCTAACCCTGATTTACTATGGTAAGCCTATTATAAGTGTTTATATTTCAGACTGGGCAGGATGATTTTCGTGGGAAATTGTGTACATACGTCACTCGCCCATGCGTTCTTTGTGACTCGTATCCATAAATCGAGAAAAGTTGCTCCGGCTACTTTGACGCATGTACAGTATGGTTAGTGGTTAGTTGTCACAATGAGCGAGGAACCTCTGGGGAATCAACATTGGCTTGGCTTTTTGGAGATGGCGAGAACTGAATGATTTGAAAAGTTGTAAAGGTGACGCGGTGATGGCGTTTTTATTACTCAACAGGTGAGTAAGGTATTTTATTGAACAGATAATTGCCTTAAGTAGCTCTCTAACAGACTTCATTGTAAAGCATTATCTATTGTGAAAGGTCATTTCATTATGGTTGTTGTAGCTGTGCTGGAATTTATTTTCAAGGAAGTACCGTGTCTATTAATCATGGTCATAGCAACAGTAACGTCTTCAGCTTGTCAGCTTGAGATCCTTTCCATCTAAACTGGTTATATCTCTTAAGCCTATGAGGAGTAGGATAACCATATTCATCCACAGAGTCACGCAGAACCAAAGCACAAACAATGTTTTTCCGCAAAACGCTTAGTTTTTAATCTCTAGAGGATCAGAAGTTACATAGTGTACCTTTAATAAATGAAACTATAAATCATATCTGTAAATATTAAAATGTTACATATTTAACAAGTATTTAAACAAATATATATAATATAAACATTTAATATGCTATAATAGATTACACATAATTAAATCTAATAATATTACATAAGTCATTTTTCAGATTCTGTTACTAGGTCATCAAACAAATAAGTACATTTTGTGACATTGATCATATGACTGGTCAGATGTTATTGCTTTTGTTGAAGCTCAAAATGCTTTTATGATCATCTCAAATCATACTTGTGGAGTTCAAATACTTCAAGTACGGTACTTGTGGAGTTAGAGCGGTGCATGATCTCACACACTCACACACACACACACACACACACACACACACACACACACACACACACACACACACACACACACACACACACACACACACACACACACACACACACACACCTGTTGAAGTCGGTATGGTTTTTAAAAATTGTTTTTAAAGGAAGTATTTCGTGATTTTCTTTTTTAATATAGTAAAAACAATAATATTTTCAAATATTTTTACAGTTTAAAATAACCACGTTCTATTTCAATATGTTTTAAAATCGAATTTATTCCTTTGATGGATTTTCAGCATCATTACTCCAGCCCTCGGTCACATGATAATTTAGAAATCATTCTAATATTTGGTATTTATGATGATAGGGCCTACATTTCTTACTATTATCAAATGTTGAAAACAGTTCTGCTGCTTAATATTTTTTGTAGAAACCATGATGCATTTTTTTCAGGATTCCTTGATTACAGTTTTTCTCGATTGCTTAAACACTATAACCAGGCTTTTGAACTAAAATTTCAAAACCATAATGCCATTTATCAAAAAGCACACCCATTTCACTAAACTATAAACACAAATCCCTTCATTTCTCATTGCCTACACCATGTGGTCATTTAGAAAGCACTAGTATTCAGTATTGTTCACTCAAGTCAGCACAGCTTCAGCTCAGTTAGCACACAATTCCCCAGGTGAAAACACTAAGAGTCAAAATTTAACACACATCAATCAGATCCTTCAATAGATAGATAAAAGGGCCCGAATCAATGAATTGAGTTTTGGAACAATAGATCCAGAAAGACATGAAGAAAGAAGTCGAGGAGGGATAGGAGGAGGAAAGGTAAGGGGAAGGGCAAGAAGACAAGTCTCGGATGAAATTCAAGCCACTTTAGTTGACCATGTCCTTGTCCATGGTATGACTATGAGGGAGGCTGGGCTATGATAAGGCAGAATTTGAGACACTTCACCGTCGCCTCCATCATCAGAAGCTTCAGGGAGGTGTGCTGGTGGCAAACAAAATTCTATCACTGAATAAGAGGCAAACATTTCCCATTGTCTTTGATGAGGTTTATTTTCTAGCAAGAAAAGGCTAGCAGTCGTACAGTCACACAGAGTGGCTGCAGAGTGTGACAGTGAAGGGAGAGCATCCTTCCTCCTTTATAGTCTTGACTCCCAGACTGTTAACTTTCCAGGCCAATGATGGTTTTTCAACCATACGTGGAACATTCTTAGACTTGTTCATCATATTGTATCCTTGAGTGGAGGCCCTCCTGTCACGACCAACACTCTTTACCATTCCAATACAATTCCATATTTGAATAAGGTTTGTGTGTGCTCTTTTACTGTCATATGATGGTTACACACATAGCTTATGTAAGTAAATATATTTAAAAAAAATTAGAGGAGAGAGTAAAAAAAAAAAAAAACAGTACTTTTACAAGAGTACATGAATGAATAAAAATATGCCAATGTATCCATTGGTTGTGTCTTTTGTGTTCATCATGTGAAAAGGTTTGTGAGGGGGGGAACCAAAAGCAACATAACTTACCAGTTTTGGAAATGTTGTTTTGAATTTATTACACCAGTGTGTAAGACTATGTTGTAGTGTGTGTGATTTTGATGGCTTGTGTGTCCAGTCTGAGGACAAAGTTTGGTTTTTCAGCAAGAGTGAATGGTTTTGAGTGTAGAGCTTCATTTTGACCTGAAAATAGGATGTTTGGGGAATTGGGTGAGACGTTATGGATTTGTGTTTACTGTTTTGAGAATATGAGGCATAGTTTCAAGAAATGTGTTTAAGCAATCGAGAAAAACTGTAATAGAAAGTACAAAAAACAGCATTCATTTCAAATAGAATTAAAATGATAAATGGCTTTACTCTCACTTTGGATCAATTTAATGCAACATTGTATTCATTTCTTTTATATTAAAAAAAAAAATCTTAGGAACGTTATTATCTATTGCACTAGAGAAACTGAAGACGTATTTACACAAGTGGACTTTATAGGAAACAGTGTAAATCTAAATTCTCCCTCTGACCTCTTATAAAGGCTTCATCCATTCAATGAATGGAAAATCCATTCCACGTGTTCCTGAATGAATTCTGTGAGACACAGCCTGTAAGCATGCCTAAAGTTACAAGTGGGCACTTCCTGTCAAGCCTCATATCACAGCACGGAGCTTGACATGTTGCAGCATGAGTCTCAGATCCCATCACAGCATGAAAAAGGCAGTCATGATCTTACCAGTCATAGTCCATGACAGCAATGAGGAGCGACACATTCTCGATGTTCTCGTTGGGGATATCAAAGACCAGAGCCTCATTATATGTAGGATTGAGAGTATTCTTCTTTATGGATGTCTTCCTCTTTTTCAGCCTTCGACCTTCACAAACCAGAGATGCCTTTACGTATGGATCTGTGAGAGCAAGAACACAAGAGTAAAGGAGAGACAATTTGTCAAGGAAATAGCAACAGCAGCACATAGTGTTTCGACAACATTAAAATGAATGCCATTAAAAGGCATAGATTTTTTTTTATCATCGATCAATTATTGTGCTAGCAATAACGAAACATTAGCATTGGCGTAATGATGCCTGTACCGAATGTTACTTTTTTATAATTCACCGTCATGTCCTATGAGAGAAATCTTTATTACATTACTTTAAGCCTTGCTGTGATAATTAAATTAGCCAACACTAATTACAGATGTCTCTTGTCCTTACGACTGCAATGTTGATGCCTTTATGAGGCGTTTTTGTTTTGACATTCAACTTTTTAGAGGTGCTATTTGATATTCACAACTTCAGAACTGATGCTTTTATGACCTTTAATGTTATTTCATTATTCACATGCTGGACGTGTTACATCAAGGTTATTAATGAGCAGCGGTTTCATCACGTCTCAATGTTAGCAATGTCTGAGGCACTAATGAGGTATCGCTGTTAATTATGAGGGAATTAGAGGAATGGCTGGGGACAACGAGCACCTGAGAAGCCCGTGAGGTCCATAGCTTTCAGATTGGTGGCCTTAATGATGGTGACGGTCAGTCGGCCAGCTGTTGGCAGGTAACACAGTGAGAAGTTCAGCTCGCCCAGGTCAGCTTTCTCCTGCAGACATAACAAACATACGGAAAGGTCCAAAGTTCAATTTGAAGTTACTGAGAGTAATGCAAATGCTGAAAGTAATGCAAAAAAATAATAATAATGAAATTCAATGGAATTGGAAACATGGAACATGGAAACCTTTTAATGATTAAACTGTCTTCCTTGAAATGTTTCAATAATTAATTTGTCCTTTTAACCGAAAGGATGAACTGAAGGAATGTCTGTGGCTTTTAATACTAAATCAAACATTTTTAAAGGATTTCTTCAGGTTCAATTGAAATGAAGCTCTATAGACGGCATCTGTGGCCTGCTTTGATTACCACAGATAATAGTTTCAACTCGTCCTTGAATTTGTACAAATAAGATGAAAACGTGTTTTTCGTGGAAATGCACCACGAAAAACTTGAAAAACCCATGAGGCTTATGACATGATCACACGTTCATCGATTTTAATGCAAACTTGCTGCTCAACTCCTGTTATGCTATGCAAATCCATTAAACCCTGTAACTTTTAGAAAGCAAGATTAGAGCAAAGAAACCTTGTGCATACAAGTGCAAAAGTTTGGGATTCGTACGATTTTTTAATGCTTTTGAAAGAAGTCTCTTATGCTCACTAAGGCTGTATTTACTTGATCAAAAACACAGTAAAACAGTGCTATTGTAAGATAAAGTAAAAAGATTTGAATATATTGTAAAATGTAATGTAGTCCAGTGTTGGCAAAGCTGAATTTTCAGCATCATTACTACAGTCTTCAGTGTCACATGATCATTCAGAAATTATTCTAATATGATGATTTGGTGCACAAGAGATGTTTATTATTAATATTATCAATGTAGAAAACAGTTGTGCTGCTCAATATTTCTGTGAAAACTGTGATACATGTTTCTGGATTATTTTAGCAAAAGTGACAGTTAAGACATTTATAATGTTACAAAACAGTTGTTTTGAACTTTCTATTCCTAAACTTAATATACTTAAAAAAAAAAAAAAAAAAAAAAAACACTTATTGACCCCAAACCTTTGAATTGTAAGGCAAGTGCATTACTGTACACACAGTTTTTGCTAAATTATTGTCTGAATTTTACAACTTTACCACACTGCAAAAAAAGCATTATGCTGTTCCTGGTTTTACAAAGAATACTCGTCATCGTTATCACGTTATCACTTGCATGTGTTTAAAGATTGTCAGACAGATTCTCCTAGCTAAAGCATGTGTTGGATGCTAGGATGCTAGGTTTGTTTTCCCCCTTATACGCTTTGTTGAGACTTTCATCTTTCTTTCAAGTTCTTGTTCTGCCAGACAGAATTAATCATCAGCTATGATGAAAAAGGAACAAGGGCAGCAGAGGTAAACAAAAAGAGCCGCAATATTTCATCAAAAACGTCAAGCATCTGAGGTACATCTCTCCAAAACCTATAGAAGCTGCCAGCTTCGGGTCTGAGTCTGTACACGTGATGTGAATGCTTCTGTACGTGATGTGAGATTTTTCTGCTATACACAAGCACCTCGAAAAATATTTTTACCAGCTGAGTAGGTAAATCGGTTAATGCCTGCCACCTGAGTGGTCGAGCGGCTGAACCCTGCATGTAAACATTTAATTGACATCCATTCACATGTCAGACACACAAATGTGTCAGTAGTCCAACAAGGCTGGACTACTGCAACACACTTCTCATCGGGATCCTGATCAGGGTGCGCAAATATGAACACATAACTCCCATCCTTCATGCACTTCGATGGCTCCCCATCTCCGCCAGGATTCACTACAAAAATCACTCTCCTCACCCACCAGTGCATCCATGGCAATGCTCCACTCTACCTCTAGGAACTTCTTACCCAAACATCAACCAGAAACCTCCGCTCACAAAATGGCAATCTCCTCCGTCCCCCCAGAACCAAGTGCTTTCTCCTCTGTTGCCCCTCGTCTGTGGAACTCATTACCAGACCACCTGAGGGCTCCACAGACAGTTGACGTCTTTAAAAAAGACTTAAAGACTTTTCTGTTTAAAAATAGCTACAACTAATGATGAAATAAACTGTTTTTATGTTTTCTAATTCTTGCCCCTGTTTTACTTTTGTAATGTGTAAGCTGTAGCACTTTGAGATTTGTTCATTATAAATAAAATGTATTATTATTATTATTATTAAATCCAGCATGAATCACTGAACCATTTTTAAATTTGTCTTGTCAGACAAAGTAGATGGTGCCAAATGTATCTTCTTTCCTTCATTTGACCTAGTCATGCTATGGAAAATTGCATCTTCTTTATTTAAACACAGTACAGCTTGTGTTCGATTTGATTAATTTCCTCTGTTCTCCAAAGGTACAAATAACTTTTAAAATAACAATATTCTAGGATCACAATAAAAAAATGTTTCTAAAAACCGCTCCATTAAGATGCTGTGGCAATTTCAGAAGTGCTCTTGACAAAAACTCCTTTGCACAGATGACCTTCACTAATTTCATGCAATTTTCACTGGAAGGTCGAGCCCATGCATCACTAGATCTCCTCACACCTCTCCTACCAACATCCCCAAGGACACATCATCATCATCGACTTAGCATGTAATCATGCATGATTTTCAATTGTGAAAAACGTCTCATGAATATAAAATGAGCTTTTTAACTCTGCTTAAGAGAGATACGCAAATACCATGAAAGATACCATAATTATCATCAAATCTGACTTGGCTAATGTTCCTCAAAATGAAACCAAGCATAATTTATATAGAGTGTTTAGGTGCAAAATCTTGCCTCTCAACAAAATACCACTGGCAGTACAGTTTAATAGACACTAAAGGCATAAATACAGTGCTATGTTTAAATTTAAATGTATTTTTTCCCCACACTCTAAAAAATGCTGGGTTGTTTCCACCCAATTTTGGGTAAAATATGGACAAACCCAGCCCTTGGGTTAAATTTTTACATATCATTTTTAACCCAACGGCTGGGTTTGACCATATTTTACCCAAAATTGGGTGGAAACAACCCAGCATTTTTAGAGTGCAGGAAAAACACGCCTCACTTCTAGTGTAAAATGTGGTAACCTGTAATTGAACCTGTAGAGTAATTTCTACCTGAATCGTTCCTTAAAACTTAGGTTTGTTGGTATAAATTAATGCATTTACTTTGATTCAGCTATATTAAAAATAATACAGTGGCGGGCCATGCATTTCACACCTAGGCCTTCAGTGGTGTCCTACCTGAATTAATAACTTTTAATAGTGTAGCAGCACACGGACTCTATAATTGTTGTGAAATTTATGTTTTTATTTTGCACCGGTAGTTAATGGGTTAATGCGGGGAGTTCGGGAAAGGCCGGGTAGAGAGAAACGAGTGAGTGAGTTCGGCTTGTGTTAGTGTTCCTTGTGTTCCGATTATAAATTCCGAAACGGAGCCTCCCTTGTCTTGTCCTTCAAGGGTTACAATAGTATTAATGTTTGGGAAAAAAAAAAACTTTCGATCATAAATTTACAAGAAAAATTAAGAAGAAAATCAAATTAGCCACGGACTTGAGATGTAATTTTCACAAACTCAACGCTATTTGTCTGTCATAATAAACATTGCGCATGTATACCACGCAGGGAAGGTAGATGTTGCTCAAAAGACACATTTGTGGATCTTTTTATTGATGACAGCAGTAACTTATCAAATGATGATCAAGTGAAAGAGAAGAGTGTTATATCTTGGCACATATCCAGAAGTTTGGTGTTGTCAAGTGCACTTCCAGCATTTCCTATTCAGGTGTTGGTGTGGTGCTAATGTGTTCAGTGCAAGTGCTTTTACATAGTGAGCTGTGGAGCTCATAGAAGACCCGGATTCGAGACTGGCCCAGGTCATCCTGTTCCCCCCTCTCTCTTTGACTTCCTGTCTCCCTGCTACTGTGTATGGCAATTAATATGACCAAAAAAAAATGCTATCCATATCCATCATGGCTATTCAACTCAGGTCCTGATGTCCAATTTCCTGCAGGGTTTAGCTCCAACAATCAAAACCCAAACCTGTATGACTTTCTTCTATAGAACATACAATATTTTTATCCATACAATGGAAGTCAATGGTCACATCATCTTGTTTTGTGCAGTTTTCCTTCCGCAGAAGAAAGCAAATCATACAGGTTTAGAGCGAATTTTTGGGTAAATAATTTCTTCAAAATCACACGCAGGTGTGTTTCATAAGAGGACAGCGGCTCTCCAGGACCGAAGTTGAATAGCCTTGCTGTACAGTCTCAGCATAGTACGCCAGATCATGATCCTTCACAACCTAGCTCAGAACCGTTCTTTTTTTGGTGTGTTTGTGGTGTTACCTAATTTGCATAAATCTTTCAGAAAATCGAGTGCTAAAACAACACAGAAAGCTTGTGCAAATACCGTACTCAATGCTATCAACCACACTGAATTCCTTTGTGTGGTCTAATGAAGCTTTAATGTGTGTCTGTGTCATTCTCTCACCGCGGTTCCTTCCACGATGTCTCTCCAAATAGGCTTCTCCCCGGTTCCCTCGCTGAAGTCCAGCAGGTTATCCACCACCACTTGACCTATGAGGTCATGTCTGGAGAAACGGTCGAAGTCGTAGACGGAGAAGTGGAGCTTGCGCGAGTGCAGCTCAGCCAGGGGCACGCCGAACTGGAACGTCTCATTAAAGATCGGGTTAAGAGTTTTTCTGTGCACCTGCGAACCAAAGCCACGGAAAGACCGAGCGGAAATGAGAGAAAGTGAAGGAAATTAGATAAGCGGAGGAGCTGAGAGGGAAAAGTGAGTGAAAGGAGCGAACAGGAGATTGGTTAACATCAAAACTGCAAATGCATAAAGTTAATTCAAAATACAACGGCTGATATAGATGTATTTTTAGATGAACTAGGGCATTGGGAAAAAAATCCACAGGCAGGCTGAGAAACGCAGATCTTAATGAGTCCTAAGAGGGTCTGCCATCTGAACAGTGGATTATTGTAAAAGCAGCGAGCTGACTGCTGCCTAGCTAGGATAAAAAAGATACCTTGGTCTGAAATTTCTTCTTCCTATCAGGCAGTAAGTAGATCTTGACATAAGGATCGGAGAAACCATTGGCATCCTTCGCCGGGAGGTCCAGGGCTTTCAGTATCTTAACCACCAGCTGCTCCGTGCTGTAAGAAAGACATGTCAGCGTCACCATAATTCACTTTGAACTATCTGGAACTTTCTGCGCTCGCTAGCCTGGGCGTGAGTTCATTTCAGCATCATCTAACCGGCAACGACAAGAGAGTTGGTTTATGCTGAAATAAGCAGACATCAAGGCCAGTATCAGGAGAGCATTGCTGCACTGAGTTCACTAAAGCTCAATGGCTGTCACCAAGGTTCAGGAAAACAGGGAAAAAAGAGAAGGTGCCAATGGTACAACCCAGCTCAACAACTTAAATAAAAAAATTATTGACAGATGGATGGAGCCGTACTTGTGCTGTGCAAGCTAAAAGGATCTTGTATGAACGTGAATATATGAGATAATACATCCCTAATGTGAATATAAAGACATGAATATTTAATGCGTAATGCAATGACTGTGGCCTCCAACACCGGACTTTATAAATAATCCAGAGCTTATTACGAAGCAAATGATAGGTCATTTCAAGGCTAGACTGCAGCGGTCTGGTGCCAAGCACAGCACGACCGTGAACTTCTGAAGCAAGAGGCTCACCCAGTGTTTGCGCAGATGTAAATAAGAGAGGCGGGGGAACTTCTGTGGTTGCTAATCAGACCTTGTTAGAATGTGTCTCTCAGCGTTAACAAATGCGTCACCCTTTCATTAAGACACTTAAACAAATCAGCGTCACTGGGGGAGGAAGAACACCAGCAGATATCCAATACGGCCTTAGACTGACTGACATGTCGCTCACAAAGAATGACATGACATGGTACAAATCTCAACAAATCAGGATGAAAATAAATACATTATTCATGCAATATTATCATCCAATTTGTAAGTGACAAATTTAATCATCTAATACTGTAGAAACATATCAAGACAAGGATTAAAGTGCTGTTTACACTGACAGCGATTTGAAGAGTCATTAATTTTCAAGGACAGTTTACAATTTCCACCAATGTGAGCAAAGAGATTTCGACTTCAAATAAATGCTGCTCTTTCATTTTTATTCTAAGTATTCAGAAAAAAACCTATATTTTTTTTACGCAAAAATATTAAGTAATTGTTTTCAACTGTGATGATAATAAATATTTCTCGAGCAGCAAATCAGCATATTAGAATGATTTCTGATGGATCATGTGACACTGAAGACTGGAGTAATGATGCTGAAAATTCAGCTTTGCTAAACTACATTTTAAAATATATAAAAATATTTTACATTGTAATAAAATTACTGTTTATACTGTATATTTGATCAAATAAATGCAGCCTTGGTTAGCATAATTAACATCATGCTATTAATGCCCACTGAAAGGAGGTGGTAAACAAAATCATCAAGTAATAACCAAATGATGGACAGGAGTGTTAAAATGACAATATACATTGTGTAGATTAACGTACTTGCAGCACTTTAACCATGATTCAGATGCCATGAGGAGCACAACCACCAATGGAAGTGCAAACAGTGATTCATCCCCTGAATTCATTGGCTAGAGGTTGAGTAGGACCACCTACTAGCAACCAATGGCACAAAAACTCTGAAATTTCCTCAGATTAATTGCTGTCAGCGTGTGCAGGCCTTAAGATGTTCTTGCTAATAGTAAAATCACATCAGATTGCAAAATAAGATACTTGTTGACATTTCCAGTTAGAAAAAACATTCCCGGATGCATTTTGAGCTGTCCAGTCTAATACACATTATATCAGTTTGGCGGAATTAGAAATGAATCTCACGGCAAGTGGCATGCAGCACAACAGCACACTTTAAATCAGACTGGTCTTTAGAAATGTACGGTGCTATTAGCACTCAGGGCTATAATTGAAAATGACAGGCTCTGTCTTGCCCACATTAGAGCGAGCATTTAAAGCAACCCCCCCTCCCCTCCCCAGTTGTGTGTTGCATCGCACAATGGCTTTTCATTATTCAGTGACAGACTCCTTCAACCAACCCCCCCCCCTTTACAAAATCACAGCGAATCAAAACAAGAACTCAAACAAAAGTCATGCATTTACACATGCGCCTGAAAGCGCCCGTGTGGAAAACACAATGATCAGCACTCAGCTGGAATCTGACAAATAGATGGATAAATTAAAATAATAATAAACCAACATCCAGCTCAAACCTTCGTAGACAATGGGTTGGAAATAGCTGCTATTCCCTCTGCGCCGCATGTGTTATCGGCCTACTGCTGTGCTGATAGAAAGCTGCGTCCCACCGGATGCGACTCTGACTGACAGTGTCAACCTGCCCGCTATTCCCAAAATGCTTGTAGCTGTGACATATTCGCATTGATGTATTGCAAACGCAACAGCATAGCAGGAGGTGTGATGATGTCAATTAAACAAACGGAGATGAGAAACAATCTTGGCCACTAGCTCTCACGAAAATGCTGAGTAATATGTCCGGTAGCATTTGCTTTACGAGGAATAGAAATTATGTTTATTTACTCACATTATGGGTGGGCAAATTGACCATAATGTTATATCAAAATAGAAGTAATTTTATTTCACAATAATGATAGTTATTTTGGTCAAAATTATATTATTACAATACCAACATTTTTGATTCAATTGAAATATCACAATTCTCAAAACCAATTTCAATAACACAGCAAAAATTAATACTAGCCGAACTCTTTCTTCTGTGGAACACAAAAGATGTTAGGTAGAATATATTTTTATAAAATATAATGAATGTGAAGGGTGGCCATGGCTGTTCACTTTATGGAAAAGGACAGCTTATTTGTTCCACAGAAGAAAGCAAGTAATTTTAGGTTTGGAACGACACGAGGAAATGATGACAGAATTTTTATTTGAGGGTGAACTATCCCTTTAATTTAAAAGCTTTCCATCTCCTACACACACAATTGTGACATACTCACCTTAGAACTCTCACAGCAGAATATAATAGACCGATAATGTGATGAACAGGAACAGAAGTGTCAAATCATTTATTTGAACTACTCCCTATGTGCAAGGAACGAGATATCAATCTCCACTCACCCATCTTCATCTCTCTCTCTCCCTCAGCCTCCTCTGTAATTCTGGCCGAAACACAGTGCTGTGTTATTATGTGTTGACAGGCTGTGCTGTTTAAAGTGGCTGGTCATATATAATTCATGAGTGAAACAGCCTCTCCTTCCTTCATTTCTCAAACATCAGCACTTTCCACCATTCTAATGTCCCTCTGCGTGACGGCAAAATAAAGGACCCTGTCTGACGTGCACGGGCTGCCCACAGCGGGCCTGACTATAACTTATTGTGCTGACTGCAACTCCCCTGCTTCTTTCTCCAGCTCGCCTTTTCAATTGTAAGCCCTGCCGATGAGATCTATTTATAACCCACTGATGTATTGAGAAGCATGGATCCACATTGTGTGACAGTTCCATACGAGACACTTCCCCGTGGGGAGAGGAGGTAATGGTGGGATGGATCTGAGCGCACTCACTTGAAGGCGTAGCGCAGAAGGAAGCTGATTTTGCCGCAGTTGTCGCCTTGTTTGCCATCGCCCGGGTCTCCCTGGCGCAGCCGGTAGAGTTCTGGTTTGATCTGCCCAATGCTGGTCAGCTGCTCACTCTTCTCCTCACCATGGAAATCAGGGCTGGAGAGCTGGTGAGTCATGGGCTTAGGCCTAGAGAGATACCAGAGGGTGAACAACACACTCACACACATGCGAATGTTTAAACAAACTCCCACCACACTGGATATTCACCCCAAAAATCTAAGAAAAAGAGGAAATTATAAATTCCTTAAAAAAAGGAAGCCTATTTGAACATTTTGGCTTTTTCGACTGCGCATTCTTTTCTCTCTTTTTTTAATTCTACTAATGCAAATGAGGGGGGGGGGGGGGGGAGTAGAGAAAAAAGTGAATGAACATACTTATTTAAATGTAAAGTACTTTATCACGGTATTTGTTGTTTTGCACAATTTTATGATTCATTTTAAATTAACACACTGTTTACATGATTACATTTATTTTTATTGTAGAGCACTACCAAAAAATATTGTATTAATATAATGAGAGTATAATGAAAGAAAATGTGTCAAAATGTCATGAAAAAAGTTTTTAAATACAGGCTTTATTTTCTTACGCAGTATATGATATAGGCAATAATATAATTATAATTCTTTCATTCTTTATGTGTGGTCATGTTTCATGTTTTCCTGTGATTCAGTAAGGTTTTTAAAAGACATTTAACCCCAGGATGTCCTTGAAGTAATGAAGTGTGCAGATATACTGCTTTAAAAAAGTGATAAAAGCATCTAATCAAAGGCTTGGGGCAAGCCTATTTTTTTTTAGAAATCAATACTTTATTCTGCAGGGACGCATTAAATTGATCAAAAGTGCCCAGTATAGTACAGTAAAGACTTCTATTAACGATTTATATTTGAAATAAATGACGTTCTTTCGACACATTCTATTCACCAAAAAATCCTGCAAAAACTATCACAGTTTCAACAAAAATATCAAGCAGCACAACTGTTTTCAACAGTAAAATTGTTGTAAAACAGTAAAATTGTCTCTTCTTGAGCACCAAATCATCATATTAAAATTATTTCTGAAGGATCATGTGACTGGAGACTGGAGTAATGATGCTGAAAATTCAGCTTTGCCATCACAAGAATAAATTACACTTAAATGTATAATACAATATAAAGAAAACAGTTATTTTGGTAATTATATTTCATGATGATATTACACAATAGTTTTATATATATATATATATTTATAAATCTCAACAGTAGCACACGTAAAATTTTTCAGTAAGCAAAAACACATTATTGTACTTAAGTATAACATTCTGCAAGACACAAACTACACACCCATTCCATCATCCTGCAAAACACAGAGAGAGAGACAGGAACAAGAAGAGAAGGTCACTGACCTGGTGGTGACCTGCTGCTGGGAGTGGGCATTGGGAAGGTCTTTCACAGCTGAGCCTCCTTCTGTTGCTGGGGGCAACTCGGGAGATGTCTGGCTCAACTTAAGGTTTGCTGGAAGAGAAACCATAAGCCATAGAAAAGATTAAAGTAATGTAGTTAAGAGAAAGGAGGATAATTAACAATGATCGTTGTCTCTTAGGTCTCAAAAAGAGTAAAGTAGTGCTTCTAAAGTAGTTCTGCTCACCAGCATTGTTGGGATAAGAGTCCATGTCTAGGTAGGAATGCTCCTGCATCTCCTGCGGACCCCCAACCACACCCCCCACTACCAGCCCCCCTCCGCCCTCCACCCCCATCTGGTCGGAGAAATGGGGGTGATGCTGACCATGCTGGGAGAGTGAGGGATACAGCGAGGAAGAGGAGTGAGTATCCTTCCTCTGCAACAGGGGAGGAAGGAGCGAGGAGCCCCCTCCACCTCCGACCCCACCCAAACTGGCCCCGCCGGGCAGGAGCCCCGACGTTAAGCTCAGACCCCCGCCTTCCTTATCTCTCCACGGCAACCAGCAAAGCTTCCAGGAGACGAAGAGAGAGACAGAGAGCAGCACAATGCCACAGAACGTTACAATGACGGAGAGCAGACTCACAGAGATCTCTGAAACAGAGAGAGAGAGAGAGAGAGAGAGAGAGAGGGAGAGAGAGAGAGAGAGAGATTTTTTTAAAGGTTTAAAGGGGGTCGCGACCAAAAAAAGTTTGAGAACCACTGTTCTATGTCAACACTATCAATGCCGAAATGAAACTGCAGCAGTCAAGTTGAACAAGTATAAGAGTTCTGTAAGTTGTTTACGTTATGTAATGTTATTATCGCATCTCTCGTGACGCTCTGCTGTGTGCGTTCACGTGTTTTAAAGGAGGCGTGGCTTTGGAGACACTCTGAAGGGAGGGTGGGATCTAATGCTTTCAAAGCTAGCTAGCTTGCTATTGCTTGCCTCTCTGAAATTGCCAACCCTTCCTTTAACCAACATTTCTCTTTTATTTTTAACTTCTCTTGTCTATTTACTTTCTCTCCCATTGCATTATTTCTGTTTTCCTAGCTCTGTAGATTTACTTGCGTTTCAGGAACACATCCTCATCGAGAGATGAATGTAGAAGTGCTGTTAATGGAAACGAACATCATGGAATTCATTTGGTTACAGTATTTTTTAAATGAAACTCGGTTCTCAGTTCCAAACTCTAGGTAACAAACTTGATTGCATAACCTAGGATGATGAACAGAGAAATTTGAAAAGAAAAATGTGCAAATGAGGTAGCGTTGGCAGACAGATGCTGTGCTTGGGGAATGAGACAGAGAGAGAGAGAGAGAGAGAGAGAGAGAGAGAGAGAGAATCAGAAGAAGAAAAAGGAAAGGAGATGGCGCATTGTGCCTGTAAATTACCACCGGCTCTCCTAACATTTGCAAGCCCTTATCTGAATACAAAGCCAAGAAAACGATGGATTTATTTCCAAGCAGAAAAAGTGTCAATGCCAATGACAATTTCCACAAAGATGTCCTCTAAACTGTGATTAAGCCTTATGACTCTGTCTCTCACCGAGTGTGAGCTTTCAATCACGCAGCCTTTAATAACAATTTTTATGAGTGTGCATGAGTGAGTCACTTGAAAAACATTGACTTTGGCAACTCGGTTTTAGCAACAGAGTGAAGAGAACAGCTCCTCTCCAACAAGCAGGGACAAACAAATGCCTGCCAATCAAGAAAAACAAAAGGCCTGTCTGTCAGCCTGACTCTCGAGAGCTTTATTCAGATCTCACACCCACAAAGTTACCCTGCTCGCACATCACTTCCTCAGACACAACACCCACCAGCTCGAAAACCCCCAAGGGTGGTTCTACCTTGAGCTACTCAGTAATTTCTATTATGCAAGGAGGCTATATCGTATGACTATCGCTCTCCCTTCATTTTCCCTTCCGTCATGCCATCTTTCTCAGTTTTTGTTTCACCATCTTTGTTTCTTCTCCCAACCACTCTCTTTTCCTCGATGCATTGCTCACACAGTCGCAGATCTCCAAAGAAAGAGCCTGGGTTGGGCAAAATTCAGAATCGGCTCCGTTTCAATTTATAATGTGGAATTTTAATTGAATTGGTCACGTCTCAAAGGATGTTGGAATGAAATTTGAACTGGAATGAAAGGAAGAGGATTGCAAAGTCATAACAGAGAGGAATTTCAGTATCCAACATAACAAAACAGGCAGGTCTGGATCATGTTGTTTCGCTCTTTTTTGAAAGCCTCTGGTAAATTTTGAATATTTTGAGATTTCTTCGTCCATGGTTCATAAAATGAGAGCAGTATATGTAATATATTAATTTAGTAATACATAAAAATGTATTGTTTTAATAAATTATATTATATGAATTCAGAAAAACAAAATTTTAATATAATGAATACAAAATTAGTTCTCTCTCTCGCTCTCATTTCAAATTGAACATTTTATATTTTCACACACACATATAATATACAATTACTATATATATATATATATATATATATATATAAAAATATATAATTATATTATATATAATACAATATATAATTATTTAGTTATATATTTACCTCCTTAAATTTTCCTTTGGGTTTCATCATGTTAATAAATACACATAGTATTATTGTGGTAAAACGTCTCTGTATAAGGACACAAATCCAGATCTAAATTATCAGCTGAGTAACTAACCCATGGCTTAGACAGAAACCTAGGGTTAAAAATAGTTGTTTTTTTTCTGTTTCACCTTGTTACCCTATGCTTGACAGCATGGGTACCCTTCAGCAATAGTGCACATATGTGCCATACTGTGAGTATATTCAAATTTGAATTACAATTCAGAAATTGCCAAACCTTGGCATGACTGCACACACATGCAATCTCTTCTGGTACGTTACAGGAGAGACATTATGCTTTCCATCCTCATCTTACACCACCTTCATCATTTGTCTCCCTTGCATCTCCTATGCCCTCCTCCTCTTCCTTTCCTTCACCCCCTCCTTCCACCCTTCTTATCCTCCCTCTTGCTGTTTTCCTTCTTCCTTTCTCTGTACTTTCTGTCTCTCTTTGGTGAATAATTCATCAGTCTCTGTATGTCATTAATCACTACTTGTTCAAAGATATGATCAGAGAGAGATACAGAGGGAGGAGAGAAGGGACTGATCTGTCAGCTTGAAGAACAAGACGCAGACAGAGAGAGTAAGAAAAACGTAAATAGCAGGAGAAAACGGAAGAGACTGGGACAGGAATGGAGATCAGAGATATGAATGGAGGAAGGATGGAAATGGAGAGAGAAGCCATGAAAAATTACAAAGCAGAAAAAAGGATGAAAGGTGGTGAAGCAGTTGTTCTCGATTGGTGATCGACCCGTTCTAGTGTGTATAAAGGATTTTAAAAAGAGCTAAATAAATAAATGTATAAAACTATTAAAAATGATAATAATTACATTATAAATTATAATTATTAAAAATATATTCAAAAAATTATAAAAGACAAAATTCACCAACATTTAAGTAATCAACTCATAATCATAAGAATAACTATTAATTAATGAATTGTGTTAATATAGTGATAGCGTTTCTGTTGTCTAACTTCAATAACAACTGCCTGTTATACACCAGTGTGCGTAATTGTTCATTTCACTGTATTCAGTTTCACTGGCAACAAGAAGTTCATTTTAATGAAATATGAACAATGAAAAAAGTTATGGATTGCTAAAAGAGAGGCTATTCAAGGTAGCCTCGAGTTTCAAGGCTATAA